>NC_061514.1:78073302-78177243 GCF_022539505.1 Lolium rigidum | reverse complement strand
AAAAAAACAATGCCGTAGAGGCTGCCATCCGGGCCCTACATCCCTCGGCGGTGCGGATTTGCGTTGACTCGGCCGCGCGAACCCGAGATTTCGAGATGCACCACGTCCCGGGCCACCATACGCGACGTTTTGGCCGCTTTCGTCGGGCTAGGTGGCCTCAAAAATGAGAAAAAAAAGTTTTGACATGCACCACGGAGGGACCAAAAATCGTCGGCCATGGTACACCAGCAACCACGGCGCGACTTCAACTTCGTCGGCCATGGCAACTTTTCTTGTAGTGAAGAAGAAGAAGAAGAAGAAGAAGAAGAAGAAGAAGAAGAAGAAGAAGAAGAAGAAGAAGAAGAAGAAGAAGAAGAAGAAGAAGAAGAAGAAGAAGAAGAAGAAGAAGAAGAAGAAGAAGAAGAAGAAGAAGAAGAAGAAGAAAGAAGAAGGAGAAGAAGAAGGAGAAGAAGAAGGAGAAGAAGAAGGAGAAGAAGAAGAAGAAGAAGAAGAAGAAGAAGAAGAAGAAGAAGAAGAAGAAGAAGGAGGAGAAGAAGGAGGTAACGGCATAGCCCCGCGTGTATGAGGTAACAATAGGTAACCGTAAGTATGTTGCTCCTAATGATTATTATGATAATGAATCTAAGTACAATGATCTTCCTATGCCCTTTACCCATATTAGTGATCATGATTTGGAAGAGCAGACTACCTTTGATTTTGGAAATCTCTTTGGTATCAATTCTGAAAGTAATGATGTTAGCACTATTCATGTTCCCTCAAACGATGATATTGAAAGCTCTAAGCTTGGGGATGTTGTGCTTGAAGATCCTATATTTGAGACCTTTACTTTTAGTGAAAATGATGATATTACATATTCTGGTTTAGATAATCGTTATAGAGATGGATATGACACATGTTATAATTATCCTTATGAAACTTGTCATAGTTATGATGGGATTGCCAAAAACCATTCCCTTAGTATGCAACTTGTTTACCATGTTCAAATTCATGATAATGATACTTTTATGCATATGAACCATGATAAGAATGTTTTAAGTGATGGTTATATTGTGGATTTCATCAACGATGCTACTGAAAGTTATTCTGAGAGAGGGAAACATGGTTACATGCATCTTAATAATATTAAGTTTCCCCTCTTTATGTTGAGAATCTTAAAGTTACTCGTGCCTTATCCTCTTATGCTTGTCACTTTGTTCTTCATGAATTTATTTGTGTACAAGATTCCTTTTCATAGGAAGAGGGTTAGGCTTAAATTTGTTTCATACTTGCTTTTTGATGCTCTCTTTGCTTCAACTCTCATCCTTATGAGAGCTTCATCATTAAAATTGCTGAGCCCATCTTAATGGCTATAAAGAAAGCACTTCTTGGGAGATAACCCATGTTTTTATTTTGCTACTGTTTTGTTGTGTCTTGGAAGTTGTTACTACTGTAGCAACCTCTCCTTATCATGTTTCTGTGCCAAGTAAAGTCTCTATGGTAAAGTTGATGCTAGATTTGGATTGCTGCGCAGAAACAGAATTGCTGTCTGTCACGAATTTGCGTAGAACTCTCTGTAGAAAAATCAAAAAAATCTGCCAATTTACGTGCGTGATCCTCAGATATGTATGCAACTGTCATTAGTTTTGAGTTTTTCCGTTTGAGCAAGTTAAGTGCCTCTATAAAATTCGTCTTTACGGATTGTTCTGTTTTGACAGATTCTTCCTTTTATTTCGCATTGTCGCTTTTGCTATGTTGAATGGGTTTCTTTGTTCCATTAACTTTCAGAAGCTTTGTGAAATGTCCAGAAGTGTTAAGAATGATTGTGTCACCTCTGAAGATGTGAATTTTTATTATGCACTAACCCTCTAATGAGTTTGCTTTAAGTTTGGTGTGGAGGAAGTTTTCAAGGGTCAAGAGAAGAGGATGATATACTATGATCAAGAAGAGTGAAAGGTCTAAGCTTGGGGATGCCCCGGTGGTTCATCCATGCATATTTTAAGAAGACTCAAGCATCTAAGCTTGGGGATGCCCAAGGCATCCCCTTCTTCATCGACAACTTATCAGGTCACTTCTAGTGAAACTATATTTTTATTCTGTCACATCTTATGTACTTTACTTGGAGCGTCTGTGTGCTTTTATTTTTGTTTTGTTATTTTCATTCTCTGAATAAATTCATGCTCATGTGGGAGAGAGACACGCTCCGTTTTTTCATATGGAACACTTGTGTTCTTAGTTGTGCTTTAATATTCATGGCGAAGGCTGAAAACTGCTTCGTTGATTGCTATTTGGTTGGAATCAGAAAATGCTTCATATGGATTGGAATAATTTGATACTTGGCAATTGTTTTGAGCTCTCATAGATCATGTTTAAGCTCTTGCATCATGTAGTTTAATCTATTAGTGGAGAACTACCGTAGATCTTGTTAAAATTTGGTTTGCATGATTGGTCTCTCTAAGTCTAGATATTTTCTAGTAAAGTGTTTGAACAACAAGAAAGACAGTGTAGAGTCTTATAATGCTTGCAATATGTTCTTGTGTAAGTTTTGTTGTACCTGTTCATACATGTGCTTGCTTCAAACAACCTTGCTAGACTAAGGCTTGTACTGAGAGGAAATGCTTCTCGTGCATCCAAACACCTTGAGCCAAAACCCATGTCATTTGTGTCCACCATATCTACCTACTATGTGGTCTTTTTCTGCCATTCCAAAGTAAATTACTTGAGTGCTACCTTTAAAATTTCATTCCTTTATCTTTGCAATATATAGCTCATGGGACAAATAGCTTAAAAACTATTGTGGTGATGAATATGTAGTTATGTGTCTTATTTCTTATAAGTTGCTTGTTGAGCGGTAACCATGTTTCTGGGGACGCCATCAACTTTTTACCTTTGTTGGATATCATGTGAGATGTTATGCATGTTCGTCTTGTCTGAAGTAAGGGTGATTTTCATGATCAAATGGTTTGAGTATGCATATTGTTAGAGAAGAACATTGGGCCGCTAACCAAAGCCATGTATCATGGTGGAAGTTTTTAGTTTGGACATACAACCTCAATCTCTTATGAGAATATTATCTGTTGTTGAATGCTTATGCATTAAAAGAGGAGTCCATTATCTGTTGTCTATGTTGTCCCGGTATGGATGTCCTAAGTTGAGATCTGTTAAAAACGAGAAATCAAATGCAATTGGTCTTCTAGGACCTTTGTACAGGCGGCATAGAGGTACCCCTTTGTGACACTTGGTTGAAACATATGTCATGCAATGATAATCCGTGTTAATCCAAGCTAATTAGGACAAGATGCGAGCACTATTAGTACTCTATGCATGAGGCTTGCAACTTGTAGGAAGTATTATGCGTAGCACATATGAATTATTACTACCGTTGACAAAATTGTTTCTATGTTTTCAAAACAAAAGCTCTAGCACAAAAATAGTAATCCATGCTTCCCTCTGCGAAGGGCCATTCTTTTACTTTATGTTGATTCAGTTTACCTACTTATTTCTATCTTAGAAGCAAACACTTGTGTTAACTGTGTGCATTGATTCTTACATGTTTACTTATTGCACTTGTTATATTGCTCTATGTTGACAATTATCCATGAGATATACATGTTACAAGTTGAAAGCAATTGCTGAAACTTAATCATCCTTTGTGTTGCTTCAATGCATTCTACTTTGAATTTATTGCTTATGAGTTAGCTCTTATGCAAGTCTTGTTGATGCTTGTCTTGAAAGTACTATTCATGAAAAGTTTTGCTATATGATTCATTTGTTTAGTCATTATCTTTTGTTAGCAATCTTTTGCTTCAGATCACTCCATCCATCTCATATGCTTTACAATAATATTGATCAAGGTTATGTTGGTAGCATGTCACTTCAGAAATTATTTATTGTTATCGTTTACCTACTCGAGGGCGAGTAGGAACTAAGCTTGGGGATACTTGATACGTCCCAAACGTATCTATAATTTCTGATGTTCCATGCTTGTTTTATGACAATACTTACATGTTTTGTTCACACTTTGTATCGTTTTTATGCATTTTCCGGAACTAACCTATTAACAAGATGCCGAAGTGCCGGTCTCGTTTTCTGCTGTTTTTGGTGCCAGAAAGGCTGTTCGGGCAATATTCTCGGAATTCGACGAAACAAAGACCAAATATCTTAATTCACCGAGACGGAGCAGAACACCGAAGGGGAGACGGAGAGGAGGCCCAGGGCCCCCACACCACGGTGGCCGCGCGGGCAGCGCCCGGCCGCGCCGGCCTAGTGGGGAGGGCGCCCCGTGCCCCTCCGACGCCGCCTCTTCGCCTATAAAGTCCCTCGCGACCTAAAAACCCGACACGGATTGACGAAACTCCAGAAAGACTCCAGGGGCGCAGCCGCCATCACGAAACTCCGTTTCGGGGGACAGAAGTCTCTGTTCCGGCACCCTGCCAGGACTGGGAAGTGCCCCCGGAAGGCATCTCCATCGACACCACCGCCATCTCCATCAATGCTGCTGCTCCCATGATGAGGAGTGAGTAGTTTTCCCTCGAGGCTAAGGGCTGTACCGGTAGCTATGTGGTTAATCTCTCTCTCTGTACTCCAATACAATGATCTCATGAATTGCTTTGCATAATTGAGATCCATATGATGAGCTTTGTATCGCTACTAGTCTATGTGCTACTCATGTGATGTTATTGAAGTAGTCTATTCCTCCTGCATGGTGTAAAGGCGACAGTGTGTGCACCGTGTAGTTCTTGTCGTAGGTTATGATCATAATCTCTTGTAGGTTATGGAGTTAATTATCACTATGATAGTACTGATGTGATCTAATCCCCCTTTCATAGTGTAATGATGACAGTGTGTATGCTATGTTAGTTCTCGGTTTATTTTGCAAAGATCTATTATGCTCTAAGGTTACTTAAATATGAATGCTGAATGTTGTGGCGCTTGTTAACTCCGTCTTGAGGGAGCTCTTGTAGCCCTACACAACGAATGATGTTTGTCATCCAACAAAAGAGTGTATGTAGCACAAATGAGAGAAGTTATTTATTTATTATGTGATCAATGTTGAGAGTGTCCACTAGTGAAAGTATGATCCCTAGGCCTTGTTTCCAATACTGCAAACACCGCTTACTTACTCGTTCTACTGCATGTTTACTCGCTGTCATATTTATTTCAGATTGTTATTACCACTCATATTCATCTATACCACCTGTGTTTTACTATCTCTTCGCCGAACTAGTGCGCCTATACATCTGACAAGTGTATTAGGTGTGTTGGGGACACAAGAGACTTCTTGTATCTTAATTGCGGGGTTGCTTGAGAGGACTATCTTTGACCTCTACCTCCCTGAGTTCGATAAACCTTGGGTGATTCACTTAAGGGAAACTTGCTGCTGTTCTACAAACCTCTGCTCTTGGAGGCCCAACAGTGTCTACAAGAATAGAAGCACACGTAGACATCAAGCGGCCTTGTCAAGAAGAAGAAAGGTATATTTTATATACATGTTATAGATGTCTATCTTACTGGTTCTCGTACTAGTGCCTGGGTATTTGATACTGGTTCGGTTGCTCACATTTGTAACTCGAAACAGGAACTATGGAATAAACGAAGCCTAGCGAGGGACGAGGTGACGATGCGTGTTGGAAATGGATCCAAGGTCGATGTGATCGATGTTGGCACGCTCCCTCTACATCTACCTTCGGGATTAGTTTTAAACCTCAATAATTGTTATTTGGTGCCTGCGTTGAGCATGAACATTATATCTGGATCTTGTTTAATGCAAGACGGTTATTCATTTAAGTCAGAGAATAATGGTTGTTCTATTTTTATGAATAATATCTTTTATGGTCATGCGCCTCGAGATGAATGGTTTATTCTTGTTAAATCTCGATAGTAGTGATACACATGTTCATAACATTGATGCTAAGCGAATTAAATTGAATGATAATTCTACTTATATGTGGCACTGTCGTCTTGGTCATATTGGAGTGAAATGCATGAAGAAACTCTATTCCGATGGACTTCTTGAATCACATGACTTTGAGTCACTTGATAGATGTGAAGCATGTCTAATGGGAAAAATGACTAAGACTCCATTCTCTGGTACAATGGAGCGAGCTACAGACTTATTGGAATCATACATACCGATGTGTGCGGACCAATGAGTGTAGCCTCGCGCGGTGGTTATCGTTATGTTCTAACCTTCACAGATGATCCTAGTAGATATGGGTATATCTATTTCATGAAACATAAGTACGAAACTTTCGAGAAGTTTAAGGAGTTCCAAAGTGTTTAGAAAATCAGTGTAACAAGAATATTAAGTTTATGTGTTCTGATCGCGGAGGTGAATATCTGAGTTATGAGTTTGCCATGCATTTAAAGAAATGTGGAATACTTTCACAGTTGACACCGCCGGGAACACCACAGCGCAATGGTCTGTCTGAACGTCGTAATCGAACTCTCTTAGATATGGTTCGTTCAATGATGTCTCTTACTGATTTGCCGTTATCATTTTGGGGTTATGCATTAGAGACAGCTGCATTCACTTTAAATAGGGCACCATCTAAATCCGTTGAAACGACACCGTATGAATTATGGTTTCAGAAGAAACCTAAGTCGTCGTTCCTTAAAGTTTGGGGTTGCGAAGCTTATGTAAAAAGGTTACAACCTGACAAGCTAGAACCCAAAGCGGAGAAATGCGTCTTCATAGGATACCCTAAAGAAACTATTGGGTACACTTTCTATCACAGATCCGAAGGCAAAATCTTTGTTGCTAAGAACGGAACCTTTCTTGAGAAGGAGTTTCTCACTAAAGAAGTGACTGGAAGGAAAGTAGAACTCGACGAGGTTATTGAACCTTCTCTCGTAGATCAGAGTAGCGCAGTGCTGGAAGATGTTCCTGTACATCCTACACCGATAATAGAGGAAGCAAATGATAATGATCATGAAACATCGAACGAGGTAGCTACTGAACCTCGCAGATCGACAAAGGAGCGTACCACTCTTGATTGGTATGATCCTTGTCTAAATGTTATGATTGTGGACAACAATGATGAAGACCCTGCGACGTATGAAGAAGCGATGATGAGCCCAGATTCCAACAAATGGCAAGAAGCCATGAAATCTGAAATGGGATCCATGTATGATAACAAAGTATGGACTTTGGTAGACTTACCTGATAGCCACAAGGCTGTCGAGAATAAATGGATCTTCAAAAGAAAAAACAGATGCTGATGGTAATATTACTGTCTATAAAGCTCGACTTGTCGCAAACGGTTTCCGACAAATTCAAGGAGTTGACTATGATGAGACCTTCTCACCTGTAGCAAAGCTAAAGTCTATGAGGATTTTGTTAGCAATAGCTGCATTTTTCGATTATGAGATTTGGCGGATGGATGTCAAAACGGCGTTCCTTAATGGTGACATTGAGGAAGAGTTGTATATGGTACAACCCAAAGGTTTTGTCGATCCTAAAAATGCTGACAAGGTATGCAAACTTCAGCGTTCCATTTATGGACTGAAGCAAGCATCCCGGAGTTGGAACCGACACTTTGATAAGGTGATCAAAGACTTCGGGTTTATACAGTGTCATGGAGAGGCCTGTATTTACAAGAAAGTGAGTGGGAGCTCTGTAGCATTCCTGATATTATATGTAGATGACATATTATTGATTGGAAATGATATAGAACTATTAAGCAGTGTAAAAGGTTATTTGAATAAGTGTTTTTCAATGAAAGACCTTGGTGAAGCAGCGTACAGTTTGGGCATCAAGATTTATAGAGATAGATCAAGACTCCTAATAGGGCTTTCACAGAGTACATACCTGGACAAGATTCTAAAGAAGTTTAGAATGGATGAAAATAAGAAAGGGTTCTTACCTATGTTGCCAGGTAAGGTCTTGAGTAAGACTCAAGGTCCAGCTACGGCAGAAGAAAGAGAGAGGATAAACAAAATCCCCTATGCCTCGGCAGTAGGCTCTATCATGTATGCCATGTTGTGTACCAGACCGGATATCAAACATGTTGTTAGTTTGACCAGCAGATATCAAAGTGATCCAGGAATGGAACACTGACAGCGGTCAAGAATATCCTGAAGTACTTGAAAAGGACTAAGGCGGATATGTTTCTTTGTTATGGCGGTGACCAAGAGCTGGTTGTAACCAGTTACACCGATGCAAGTTGGAACACTGATCCTGATGACCGTAAGTCTCAGTCTGGGTACGTGTTTATATTGAATGGTGTTGCAGTAAGCTGGTGTAGCTCCAAGCAGTGCACGGTGGCGAAATCTTCAACTGAATCGGAATACATAGCGGCTTCGGAGGCTTCATCAGAAGCGGTATGGATGAAGAGGTTCATTGTTGAGCTTGGTGTGGTTCCTAGTGCATTGGACCCACTAGTCATCAATTGTGACAACATGGGTGCCATCGCCAATGCACAAGAACCAAGGTCACACAAGAAGCTAAAGCATATCAAGCTGCGTTTTCATTCGATTCGCGAGTACATCGAAGATGGAGAAGTAAAGATTTGCAAAGTACACAGAGATCTGAATGTAGCAGATCCGTTGACTAAATCTCTCCCTAGGGCAAAGCATGACCAACACCAGAATGCCATGGGTGTTAGGTACCTTACAATGTAATCTAGATTATTGACTCTAGTGCAAGTGGGAGACTGTTGGAGATATGCCCAAGAGGCAATAATAAAGTGGTTATTATATATCTTTATGTTTATAATAAATGTTTGCATACCATGTTATAATTGTATTAACCGAAACATTGATACATGTGTGTTATGTAAACAACAAGGAGTCCCTAGTAAGCCTCTTGTATAACTAGCTTGTTGATTAATAGATGATCATAGTTTCATGATCATGAACATTGGATGTTATTAATAACAAGGTTATATCATTAGATGAATGATGTAATGGACACACCCAATTAAGCGTAGCATAAGATCACGTCATTAAGTTCTATTTGCTATAAGCTTTCGATACATAGTTACCTAGTCCTTCGACCATGAGATCATGTAAATCACTTATATTGGAAAGGTACTTTGATTACATCAAACGCCACTGCGAAAATGGGTGGTTATAAAGATGGGATGAAGTATTTGGAAAGTATGAGTTGAGGCACATGGATCAAGAGTGGGATATTGTCCATCCCGATGACGGATAGATATACTCCGGGCCCTCTCGGTGGAATGTCGTCTGATTAGCTTGCAAGGATGTGAATGGTTCACAAGAGATGATATGCCACGGTACGAGTAAAGAGTACTTGTTGGAGACGAGGTTGAACAAGGTATAGAGATACCGATGATCAAACCTCGGACAAGTAAAATATCGCGTGACAAAGGGAGTCGGTATCGTATGTAAATGGTTCAATCGATCACTAAGTTATCGTTGAATATGTGGGAGCCATTATGGATCTCCAGATCCCGCTATTGGTTATTGGTCGGAGAGAAGTCTCAACCATATCTGCATAGTTCACGAACCGTAGGGTGACACACTTAAGGTTTGATGTCGTTTTAAGTAGATATGGAATATGGAATGGAGTTCGAATGTTTGCTCGGAGTCTCGAATGGGATCCAGGACATCACGAGGAGGTCCAGAATGGTCCGGAGAATAAGATTCATATATAGAAAGTCATTTTCTAAGTTTGAAAATGATCTGGTGTATTTATGGAAGGTTCCAGAAGGTTCTAGAAAAGTCCGGAAGAAATCACCATGGAAGGTGGAGTCCCGGAAGGACTCCACCAAGCTTGGCCGGCCAGCCAAAGGGAGGAGGAGTCCCAGGTGGACTCCACCTAAGGGGGCCGGCCACCCCACCAAGGAAAGGGAGGAGTCCCACCCCAAGTAGGATTCGTCCATATGGCAGTTTTTGAATTGGGGTCTTATTCGAAGACTTTGGGCAAATCCTTGGTGGTTCCACCTATATAATGAGGGATAAGGGGAGGGGGCCGGCCACACCAACACCACCTTGGCCGCACCCCATAGAGGCACCAAGGCCGGCGCCCCTTCTCCACAAAACCCTAGCCGCCCCTCCTCCTCATACACCTCTAGTAGTGCTTAGGCGAAGCCCTGCCGGAGTTCTCCACCACCACCGCCACCACGTCGTCGTGCTTTCGGGATTCCGAGGAGGATCTACTACTTCCGCTGCCCGACTGTGGCACCGTCAAGATCTTCTACGCGCTTTTGCAAGCGGCAAGTGATCGACTACATCCACCACGAGATCTAATCTCGTTAACGCTTAGCGATCTTCAAGGGTATGTTGATTTCCACCTCGTTGCTACCATCTTCTAGATTGCATCTTGGCTTGTTATTCGTTCTTGCGGTAGGAAAGTTTTTGTTTTCTATGCTACGAATCCCATCAGTTTGGGGGACGGTTTGGGTGACGCAACTGGAGATGCTCTTAAGCGTGTTACCGAGGTAGCCGTGTTCCTCTCGAGACGCGAAACCCCGACAGTACTAATATTTTTGTTTAATACAGTTATAGCATGGCATACAATTTATTATGAATATTACAGATATGACAATAAAACATCTTTATCCATTGCCTCTAGGGCACATATCCAACATCCTCGACCTCATACGTGTCCTTCGACCATCCGTTCCACGACATCTTTCATGTCCTCAACAAGGATGCATCGGGCACCGTCTATGTTGCCAACCTCTGCCACGTCCTCACCTCCATTGGTGAGAAGCTCGAGTTGCACGAGTTTGACGAGTGGATCCATCAGGTTGACATCGCTGTAGACGGTACAATCCGCTACAACAACTTTGCGAGCTTCTTTTGCAACAACTTTATCCACCACATAGTCACCAAATAGTGGACCGATGGCGGTGCCCATGGATTGGTCGATTTCCCTGCTTATACTTCTTCCTTTTTTGAGAGGATTTTTGTGCATTAGAATTCTTTATGGAGTTTCGATAGATTCAGTGGTAGTATCAACCTTATAAGTGTTACCAGTTAATTTTGTTAGCGGTACCAATGGAAATTAGCTAGCTCGATGTATATGTGGTAATTGTAAAAAAAATGGCAAGTGCTTTTTTGGATATTGTGGTGATTGTAGGGTTCGGTAGGAGAAAACAATTTTTTTCTACGATAGAATAACGTAGCCCAGATCTAATCTATGCATATGTAAAGATGTAAAGTAACAGAGGAATTCGGTGTTCATGCCCTTGAAGACCGAAAGCGTTGCGTTCCGAACGAACGTTGTTGATGAAGATGTACAGCGACGCCGATCTCGATACTGAGTAGAAGTATCGGCGATAGAAGTGCTCCAAGTGTCGCACCTCCACAATTCTACACAAGTACGGTGTATAGACGTTCCCCTGGCTCTGGTCCAGCGAAGCAGCATAAGAAGAAGATTCAGACCGAGATTCCAGCAGCACGACGATGCGCGTATAGTGGAGAGATCTCACCCCGTATGCACATCCCAAACTTGGGAACACACGCGTGAGTGAGAGAGATGGCGAGCAGGCAAAATCCAAGGGGGTGAATAAGATGGAGGGGGTTGCCTCTCTTTATTTAGGGGGGAGGGGAGACGAGGTGGGGCCACCATGGGCCGCTGCCCCCTCAAGCCGCCGCCCCTAGGGTTGGGGTTTGGGTTCGGCCGGCCCATCATGGGCTGCCGGCACACCCTTTCCCTTACAGATTTGGCCGGACATCTTCATGAGCTGCCCAATGGTGGCCCATTTAGGGGTATCTTTTTTATTCAACTTCTAATACTTAATTCAATTAACTAAATAATAAAATATATTATTAAGTCTCCGAGCAATTCATAGACTTCAGAACTTATTCCGATACCTCTCCAAAACAATTCATGTGTTCTCTCTTATTTTTTCAATGATCTTGAATCAATCCCAAAGCGTTGTATACCCTTAAGTGTGCCACCCTATGGATTCGGGAATGCGCAGACATGATCGAAACATCTCTCAGGTCAATGACTACCAGAGGGTTCTAGAAACCATAGCGGTCCCTACGCTTTCCACATATTAACTTCATCGATTGAACCTCAACCTCGAGTCATATTCCCTTTGTCATACGATACCTAGTCTGTCCGAGACTTGATCTTCGGTATCATGTATACCTAGTTCGATCTCGTTACCGACAAGCATATTCAACTCATTCTCGTGATATCATATCATCATGACCTAATCACACACTTGCAAGCTTCGTCGATAATATCACGAGTTGGCCTTGAGCATCTATTTGTCACGTAGATGGACAAATCCCAGTATTGACACATACGTCTCAACCAATCCCTTTGGAATACTTGAGCAGTACCTTTATGACTGCCCTGATGATAATGTCAAAGCAGTTGATGGTGATAGTGATTACATATGATCTCACCTCACGGTCTATGAATTAGGTTACAGTATTTCTTTAGTATAGCAATGCTGAACTTTGTGACTGGATCACATTGAAATACTTTATATGGGTGTGAGTCCATCATGTCATTCATCCAACAACATGACTCCATTATTAATTGACGGTGATGTCCATGATTAGGAAACCTTGATCATCTATTAATCAATGGACCATTTTACTAGGGACAAGGTTTTGTTTACATACCACATGTGTACGTGCCGGTGTAGTGGCATCAAGGGGCACGGTCCACCCGATGTTGGGCCGTGCGGCGTCCCATCTACAAGCAGCAAAGGATCTCTCCCTCTTTGAAGCTCCATGGCTTCGTGAGAAAAAGCCCCTCGCGAGGAACCCCTCGCGATGAATTCAAGACCTGACGACACCAGAAGAGCCGAAGCCCTCGCGAGGCTCCCCATCGCGAGGAGTTCGTGTCAGGCTCTAGGTGATGCTACACGTGACCTCTCCACAAGGCGTACCGTGGAGAGATGAAGACAAATGTATGATGGAAGCCGTGGCGCACTTTGTAGTTATAGGTGATCATGCCCCCCATGCTATAAGATAAGAGGAGGCCTGACACCCCCTCCCCCCTTTTCAAAGGTGGGGTGGTCGTTCCTCCTTTCCTAAAGGTTTGCGTTGGACAGCCCAGTATTGCAGAGGGTGCCAACATCTACTAGTAATAGCATATACACCTATTTCATACAATTTCAACAATCTGTGATAAAATAGTAAAACATGAAATACTAATAATATACCTCTTCTAGCATGTGATTAGTTTTGTATAATACAGATATACTAGTTAACAATTAAGGTTGGAAAATTGTTTACAACGAAGTAAAACAAATTAATATAAACACGTGATAACTTGATAACCACTTACTATAATTTGTCTCAAGCCCACTACCTATTGGTATGACTGTTGCTACATTCTACTCTCTCGTTCCAAAATAAATGAAGTTCTAAGTTTTGTCCTACAGTTCTGTTAATTCTTAATCAACTGACAATTAGCTTGATTCCTAAATAGTTTGATTATGTCATGACTCATGCTAGCCATGAGTTGCAACTATGATATTTCCAATTGCATGTGGTGTTGCAACAGAAAAAATGGCACATGGCCATTGAACTGGTTCGTGATTTATGCTAAATCTAGTCGTGAGTTACAATATGGGTTGCAAGTGAGAATGTGCCTAGCACTGTTAGATTACTTCATGATTCATGCTAATAATGAGTTGCAACTTAAGTTACAACGGGGATTTAATGGTGTAACCTGATTGAGAATTAAGATAATTCTCAGTCGACCGAGAATACCTAATTCTTGGTCGACTGAGAAATAGTCACTCCCTTTGTACTAAATCAAATTATTTGAATTTTGGCCAAGTTTATAAAAAAATATCAACATCCACGGTACCAATTTGGTTTGATTCTATTCATAGTATTAGTTTTGAAAGTGTTTCATAAATGTTTTAAAGTTCTAGATTAATGATCATTCAGTAGACCTGATGTTTCTTTTGTTTATTTGACTTTTTGTTATATGTAAGAAAGTGTTCTACAATGTGCAAACACTTCCCATCAAGGCAGCTTTGCTGGACTGCGTTGGTTAATATTTTGGTTGCATTGAATGTTTCAAATAAACATGCATATTGTGCTCTCTAAAGAATCATTTGTTCTAGATAACTAGTTTCATTGTTCCACCATACACTAACCAATTTGTTATTTCAATATATTTTGTATTTTCAGTAATACTGAATGGTTGCACATTTGGTTTTTAGCTAGTTACGGTGAACTGATTTTTCAACTACGCAGTTGTATTTTTATCGCACACAGATAGGCACATTAGAGTTGAGGAGCTCCGAAATTGGTGAGGTTATCACACCCGTCTCAGTATTGACTAAAACATTGTCTTCCCATCTAAGAATATTGCGACTATGCAAGACATACACGTTACATGGGTTTTAATTTTGTCGCACTAAGTTTAGTAAATGCTCTAAAAGGTCTCCTTGGAGCATTGGAGCTCCAAAATCAGCAAAGTCATCATGCGTGTCTCGATGTTAATTAAAACCTTGTGTTCCGACCAAAGAATAATCTGTCTTGGTGAGACACGAAAGATTCATGTGCATTCTCCTGTTTTTATTATTTTGTTGCACTAAAGGTTATAAATGATGTCAGAGGTCTTTCCTTTTATTTCACTGCTAGATAATGGATTTTTCTTTGGTCGAGGTTGGCCCATTTATCTGCTATTTTGCAACAATGTGTGCATTTCTATTCATGTCTAATAATGTGTCTTCTTCTTTTTTTGCGAATGTAAAAAGTGTGTCTTCTTCGCAATTGAAAAATAAAAATCAAATGCTGCCACACAGCACACTCGACAACATGTGGTAACTCAAATACGGCACTGAAGTTAAACACTGTCCAGATTATCAGTATATCATACTAGTACATAGGTCTTGTCCAATATAGCTTCTTTATGCAAATAACTGAATGCACTTCAATCTAAAGGAACCGATGAACATTTCACATCAAAGGATATCAAGAAATGTGCATGATTTGATCGAAATTTACTACGGTGAGTTTTTCGCGCTCTGGCATAGACATGGGAACTGTAAGTCTAGCATTTCTGATACAACTCCAGCCTGTCTACATCTCTTCCGTGGCTAGCTTCCGTATGTTGGACTCGATGCGAGCTGCATCTCTTACAAAGCGTCATCCAAAAAGATCTTGCGGTGTTATAAATCCATATCGTCCAAGATACCCTGTTCGCGGAGGGTCGGGGCTGCACCCGGCCGCTTCCTGGCGCAACTCATCCAAAGCCTCGTCAATGGCCAAGACCATCTCCTGGTAGTCCAGCTCGTCCAAGAAGGCCTCCTCGTACATATCTTGCTGCGCCTGGTCGTCCAAGCAAACCTCGCCATCCCCGGCTTCTTCTTCAATCTCGCCGGTCGCCAAGACAGTTTCATTGGCCGCGCTCATCGCTACCATCTCCTCGACGTCGAGCTGAGTGAGCTGGCGGGTGCGGGTGAAGTCCTCGGTGGCCTCGATGGCCTTGCGCGCGGCACTCAATTCCCAGTCAGTATCGCCGGTAGCGGCCGCCCTCGTTATTATATAGATGGCCTCGTCGATCTCGATCTCGAAGTGGCCCCTGGCTATCTCGTATAGGCGATGAAGGACGACTTCGTATGTCGCGGGCGTTGCTAACATCTTAAGGAGGGCCTCGCTGAGCTCGCCCAGAGCGCTCAGGACGTCTTCGTCGGTCCCGTCCGCCGCGATCTCGTCAACGATCCTTCCGAGCTTTCGAATGAAATCGGCGAAGCCGAACTCCCCGACAGATTGATCACTGCTGCCGTCCTGTGCCGATGCCACCGCGTCGGCGGCATCCGAGAGCTTGCACCCGGCCGCTTCCTGCCCCAACACATCCAAACGCTCGTAGTCCAGCTCGTCAAAAAAGGCCTCCTCATATGCCTGTTGCTCAACCTGGTCGTCCAAGAAAACTTTCTCATCCACGGCCTCTTCTTCAACCTCTTCTTCAAACTCCCCGTCCCCGACAGATTGATAATTGCTGGCGTCCTGAGCCGATGCCATCGCGTCGACGGTCTCCGAGAGCTTGCACCCAGCCGCTTCCTCACGCAGCTCATCCAAAGCCTCGTCCATGGCAAAGACCATCTCGTGGTAGTCCAGCTCTTCGAAGAAGGCCTCCTCGTAAATCTCTTGCTGAACCTGATCGTCCAAGAAAACCTCCTCATCCACGGCCTCTTCTTCAACCTCGCCGGTCGGCAAGAAAGTTTCGTTGTCCATGCCCATCGCTGCCATCTCCTCGACGACCTCATTGAGCTGGCGGGTGCGGGTGAAGTCAACGATGGCCTCTCTGGCCTTGCGCGCGCACTCCACCTCCAAGTCAACTTTGCCGGCAGCAGCAGCCGCCGCGATCATGTCGATGGCCTCGTCGATCTCGAGAGCGAAGTCGCTCATGGCTATCTTGTCCTGGTGCAGGACATCTTCGGCTGTCGCCAAGGGCGCTGCTACCACCTTACCGAGGGCCTCTCTGAGCTCGTCCAGGGCGTCTAGGACGTCTTCGTCGGTCTCGTCCGCCGCGATCCCGTCAATGGTCTCTCCGAAGTTTCGGAAGTAAGTGGTCAAGCCAGACTCCGCGACAGACTGATCGTTGCCGGCGTCCTGCGCCGATGCCATCGCGTCGACGGCCTCTAAGAGCTTGCGGAAGAGCGCGTGTTCTCTCTCGATTCTCGTGTCTGGATTGGCCACAAGAATCAAGAAAACGGAAGCGTGACAGAGAGCAAGAAAGGCTTGTGGCTGTTAATATAGGCTGAGGCATGTGCGTGTGGTGTGGTGTGGTGAGAGTCGGATTAGGAATCCAGTTCAGGTCGCGGTTCTTCACACATACGGATTAGGAAGACGGCGAGGAATATGCTGACTCCTAGTAGGCTGGAAATTGGTTCTTTTTTTCCTTTAGTTAGATTGGGCTTTTTATCTTTGGCTAGCTTGGGCTATTTTCTTGTATTTTTAGACATGAAGGGATAAAGTGGGATGCGGCCGGTTGATTCTTTTTTGAAACACGGTACGGACACAGACGCTCACATATACATACATACACTCACTCCTACACACGCACGCACATCCTATCCTTATGAGCACCTTCGAGAGACCGAGTTCAAGAAACTAATTTGGTGGGTATTGAAATTAAAGAAGTCACCATTGACGCCTCGCTGTCAACGGAAACGTCGCCTCCCACTGAAAAATATTTTGTCTTTTAATGAGACATCAAAGTGTCAAATCTGAGATTTAAATTTTGGTGGGCTGGGGTGCCACTGACCTCCCTAATTATTCACCGCACGTTGGTTCTTGCGGTCGGTTGATCTAAAAATACGTGAGATGGGCACTGTAGGCCAACATACCGATCTGGCCCTCAAAAAAAAAGGCAATGTGACAGTGGATATGTGGTTTTCTTTTTTCATTCGACATGTTGAACTCTCTACTCGTTGCAGACGCTAGATTTCTCTACTCATTGCCAACGCGAAGTTGTACAGTACATACTACTTTTCGTTATTCCTAACAATTATTGAGAATTAATTAATAGCAATTTATTAATGGCATGTGCGACGTACGACGTTTTAGGATTCGAGTTTCCTAGGTATCCTAACGCACCACCATCGGTGGGCCTTATCCTCTCGCATTATCCTTTCTCGGTCGTGGTAGCCACAAACACCATGTAGTGTGATTGAGTCGCAAGATCTCCGATCTCCTCCACTATCCGATCTCACTGGCTGTGATGGTCGGCAAGTAGCCGAGCGATGAGCGGGTGGTGTCGATGCAGGAGGCCTTCTCCCTCTCCGACACGGACGGTGAAGTATGTATCGCTCCGTCGTTGACATGGTTTTGGAAAGTTTGGAGTGTTGCATCTAGCCCCTACGTTCGATAACCTCAAAGGTGTTGTCGAGGTACCCGTGTTTCTCTCGAGACACAAAACCTCGACAGTACTAATGTTTTCGCTTAATACCATTATAGCATGGCATAAAATTTATTATAAACATTACAGATATGATAATAAAATATCTTGAGCACACATATCCAACATCCTTGACCTCATACGTGTGCCCTTTGACCGCCCGTTCCACGACGTCTTCCGTGTCCTCAACAAGGTCGCATTGGGCACCGTCTCCACTACCAACCTCTGCCACGTCCTCACCTTCACTGGTTAGAAGCTCTAGCCGCACGAGTGGATCCATGAGGTCGACATTGCTGTAGATGGCACAATCCGCTACAACAACCTCATCCACCACACAGTCACCAAATAGTGGACCGATGCCCATGGATTGGTCGATTTCCCTGCTTAGACTTCTTCCTTTTTTGAGAGGATTTTTGTGCGTTGGAATTTGTATGGGGTTTTGATATATTTAATGGTAGTGTCAACCTTATAAGTGTTACCAGTTAATTTTTTTAGCGGTACCAATGGAAATTAGCTAGCTCGATGTATATGTGGTAATTGTAAAAAAATGGCAAGTGATTTTTTTGGATATTGTGGTGATTGTAGGGTTCGGTAGCAACAAACATTTTTTTTCCTATGATAGAATAACATAGCCAAGATCTATTCTATGCATATTCAAAGTAACGGAGAAATTCCGTGTTTATACCCTTGAAAACCGAAAGCGTTACGTTCCGAACAAACATTCTTGATGAAGATGTACAGCGATGCTGATCTCGAGATCGAGTAGAAGTACCGGCGATTGAAGTGCTCGAAGTGTCGCACCTCCGCAGTTCCACACATGTACGATCTATAACGTCCCCTGGGCTCTAGTCCAGCGAAGCAGGACGACGGCGTGCGTATAGTGGAGAGATCTCACCCCGTATGCATGTCCCAAACTTGGGAACACACACGTTGAGGGGGAGTGATGGAGAGAAGGCAAAAGCCAAGGGTGAATGAGGTGGAGGGGTTGCCTCTCTTTATATAGGGGGGTGGGAGAGGAGGTGGGGCCACCATGGGCCGCTGCCCCTTCAAGCCGCCGCCCACTAGGGTTAGGGTTTGGGGTCGGCCGGCCCACCATAGGCCGCCAGCCCACCATGGGCCGCCAGCCACCCTTTCCCTTATGGGTTTGGCCGACCGCCTTCATGGGCTGCCCACTGGTGGCCCATTTAAGGGTATCCTATTTTTTATTGATTTTTTAATATTTAATTCAATTGATTAAATAATAAAACATATTATTAAGTCTCCGAACAATTCATAGATTCTGAAACTTATTTCGATACCTCTCCAGAACAATTCATGTGTTCTCTCTTATTTCTCCAACGATCTCGGATCAATCCCAAAGTGTTGTATACCCTTAAGTGTGCCACCATACGGGTTCGGGAATGCGCAGACATGATCGAAACATCTCTCCGATCAATGACCACTAGGGGTTTCGTGAAAACCATAATGGTCTCTACGCTTTCCATGAATTAACTTTATCGCAACATCGAGTCATATTCCCTTTGTCATATGGTAAATAGTTTGTCCGAGACTTGATCTTAGGTATCATGTATACATAGTTCGATCGTGTTACCGACAAACATATTCAACTCTTTCTCGTGATATCATATCATGGTGACCTAGTCACACGCTTGCAAGCTTCGCCGATAATACCACCGAGTGGGCCCTGAGTATCTATCCGTCACACGGATGGACAAAAATCTCAGTATTGACACATACGCCTCAACCCATCCCTTTGTAATACCTGAGCAGTACCTTTATGAGTTTCCTATTACTGTGTAGCGGTTGATACTGTCAAAGTATCCGATGATGATAGTGATTACATATGACCTCACGGTGTAAGAATTAGGTTACAACATTTCTTTAGTATCACAATGCTGAACTTTGTGACTAGATCACATTGCAATACTTTATATGGGTGTGAGTCCATCACCCGTCATTCATCCAACAACATGACTCTATTATTAATTGACAATGTTGTACATATGATTAGGAAACCTTGATCATCTATTAATTAATGGATTATTTTACTAGGGACAAGGTTTTGTTTACATACCACATGTATATTTGTCGGTGTACTTGCACAGGGGTACCATGGTCCACCTGTTGTTGTGCCCGTGCAGCGGCCCATCTACAAGCAGCAAGGGATCTCTCGCTCTTTGAAGCTCCATGGCTTCATGATGCGCGTAGATGTACACGTCCGTTGGGAACCCCAAGAGGAAGGTATGATGCGCACAGTGGCAAGTTTTCCCTCAGAAAGAAACCAAGGTTTAATCGAACCAGGAGGAGCCAAGAAGCACGTTGAAGGTTGATGGTGGCGAAATGTGATGCGGCGCAACACCAGGGATTCCGCGTCAACGTGGAACCTGCACAACACAACCAAAGTACTTTGCCCCAACGAAACAGTGAGGTTGTCAATCTCATCGGCTTGCTGTAACAAAGGATTAACCGTATTGTGTGGAAGATGATTGTTTGCGAAGAAAACAAGTAAAACAAGTATTGCGATAGATTGTATGCGATGTAAAGAATAGGACCGGGGTCCACAGTTCACTAGAGGTGTCTCTCCCATAAGATAAAAGCATGTTGGGTGAACAAATTACAGTCGGGCAATTGACAAATAGAAAAGGGCATAACAATGCATATACATGATATGATAAATATAGTGAGATTTAATTGGGCATTACGACAAAGTACATGGACCGCCATCCAGCATGCATCTATGCCTAAAAAGTCCACCTTCAGGTTATCATCCGAACCCCTTCCAGTATTACGTTGCAAGCAACAGACAATTGCATTAAGTATGGTGCGTAATGTAATCAATAACTACATCCTTAGACATAGCATCAATGTTTTATCCCTAGTGGCAACAGCACATCCACAACCTTAGAACTTTCTGTCACATCGTCCCAGATATCAATGGAGGCATGAACCCACTATCGAGCATAAATACTCCCTCTTGGAGTTAAGAGCAAAAACTTAGCCGAGCCTCTACTAATAACGGAGAGCATGCAAGATCATAAACAACACATAAGTAATAGATTGATAATCACCATAACATAGTATTCTCTATCCATCGGATCCCGACAAACACAACATATAGTATTACAGATAGATGATCTTGATCATGTTAGGCAGCTCACAAGATCCAACAATGAAGCACATAAGGAGAAGACGACCATCTAGCTACTGCTATGGACCCATAGTCCAGGGGTGAACTACTCACTCATCACTCCGGAGGCGATCATGGCGATGAAGAGTCCTCCGGGAGATGATTCCCCTCTCCGGCAGGTTGCCGGAGGCGATCTCCTGAATCCCCCGAGATGGGATTCGCGGCGGCGGCGGCTCTGTAAGGTTTTCCGTATCGTGGCTCTCGGTACAGGGGGTTTCGCGACGGAGGCTTTAAGTAGGCGGAAGGGCAATGCGGGGGGCCACACGAGGGCCCCACACACCAGGGCCACGCGGGCCAAGGCTACACCGCGCCGCCCTAGTGTGGCGGCGCCTCGTGGCCCCACTTCCTTTCCCCTTCGGTCTTCTGGAAGCTTCGTGCAAAAATAGGACCCTGGGCGTTGATTTTGTCCAATTCCGAGAATATTTCGTTACTAGGATTTCTGAAACCAAAAACAGCGATAAAACAAAGAATCGGCTCTTCGGCATCTTGTTAATAGGTTAGTGCCGGAAAATACATAAATACGACATATAATGTGTATAAAACATGTAGATATCATCAATAATGTAGCATGGAACATAAGAAATTATCGATACGTCGGAGACGTATCAGCATCCCCAAGCTTAGTTTCGCTCGTCCCGAGCGGTGCAAACGATAACAAGGATAATTTCTGGAGTGACATGCCATCATAATCTTGATCATACTATTGTAAACATATCTAATGAATGCAGCGATCAAAACAATGGTAATGACATGAGTAAACAAATGAATCATAAAGCAAAGACTTTTCATGAATAGTACTTTAAGACAAGCATCAATAAGTCTTGCATAAGAGTTAACTCATAAAGCAATAAATCAAAGTAAAGGTATTGAAGCAACACAAAGGAAGATTAAGTTTCAGCGGTTGCTTTCAACTTATAACATGTATATCTCATGGATATTGTCAATGTAAAGTAATATAACAAGTGCAATATGCAAGTATGTAGGAATCAATGCACAGTTCACACAAGTGTTTGCTTCTTGAGGTAGAGAGAGATAGGTAAACTGACTCAACATAAAAGTAAAAGAAAGGTCCTTCAAAGAGGAATGCATCGATTGCTATATTTGTGCTAGAGCTTTTATTTTGAAAACATGAAACAATTTTGTCAACGGTAGTAATAAAGTATATGAGTTATGTAAATTATATCTTACAAGTTGCAAGCCTCATGCATAGTATACTAATAGTGCACGCACCTTGTCCTAATCAGCTTGGACTACCGGATCATCGCATTACACATGTTTCAACCAAGTGTCACAAAGGGGTACCTCCATGCCGCCTGTACAAAGGTCTAAGGAGAAAGCTCGCATTTTGGATTTCTCGCTTTTGATTATTCTCAACTTAGACATCCATACCGGGACAACATGGACAACATGATAATGGACTCCTCTTTAATGCATAAGCATGTGGCAACAATTATTATTCTCATATGAGATTGAGGATATATGTCCAAAACTGAAACTTCCACCATGATTCATGGCTTTAGTTAGCGGCCCAATGTTCTTCTCTAACAATATGCATGCTCCAACCATTAAGGTGGTAGATCTCTCTTACTTCAGACAAGACGGACATGCATAGCAACTCACATGATATTCAACAAAGAACAGTTGATGGCGTCCCCAGAAGCATGGTTATCGCACAACAAGCAACTTAATAAGAGATAAAGTGCATAAGTACATATTCAATACCACAATAGTTTTTAAGGCTATTTTGTCCCATGAGCTATATATTGCAAAGGCGAATGATGGAATTTTAAAGGTAGCACTCAAGCAATTTACTTTGGAATGGCGGAAAAGACCATGTAGTAGGTAGGTATGGTGGACACAAATGGCATAGTGGTTGGCTCAAGGATTTTGGATGCATGAGAAGTATTCCCTCTCGATACAAGGTTTAGGCTAGCAAGGTTATTTGAAGCAAACTCAAGGATGAACCGGTGCAGCAAAACTCACATAAAAGACATATTGTAAACATTATAAGACTCTACACCGTCTTCCTTGTTGTTCAAAACTCAATACTAGAAATTATCTAGACCTTAGAGAGACCAAATATGCAAACCAAATTTTAGCAAGCTCTATGTATTTCTTCATTAATGGGTGCAAAGTATATGATGCAAGAGCTTAAACATGAGCACAACAATTGCCAAGTATCACATTATCCAAGACATTTTAGAATTACTACATGTAGCATTTCCCAATTCCAACCATATAACAATTTAACGAAGAAGTTTCAACCTTCGCCTTGAATATTATGAGTAAAGCCTAAGGACATATTTGTCCATATGCAACAGCGGAGCGTGTCTCTCTCCCACACAGTGAATGCCAGGATCCATTTTATTCAAACAAAAACAAAAGCAAAATAAACCGACGCTCCAAGTAAAGAACATAAGATGTGACTGAATAAAAATATAGTTTCAGGGGAGGAACCTGATGATGTTGTCGATGAAGAAGGGGATGCCTTGGGCATCCCCAAGCTTAGACGCTTGAGTCTTCTTAAAATATGCAGGGATGAACCACGGGGGCATCCCCAAGCTTAGAGCTTTCACTCCTCTTGATCATAGTATATCATACTCCTCTCTTGACCCTTGAAAACTTCCTTCACACCAAACTTCAAGCAAACTCATTAGAGGGTTAGTGCACAATTAAAATTCACATATTCAGAGGTGACACAATCATTCTTAACACTTCTGGACATTGCACAAAGCTACTGGACATTAATGGATCAAAGGAATTCATCCAACATAGCAAATACGGCAATGCGAAATAAAAGGCAGAATCTGTCAAAAACAGAACAGTCCGTAAAGACGAACCTGAAAGGGGCACTAGACTTGCTCAAATGGAAAAACTCAAAACTAATGAAAGTTGCGTACATATCCGAGGATCAAGCTCGTAATTTTGCAGATTTTTTTGAATTTTCTACGGAGACTTATGCCAAAATTCGTGACGGACAGACAATGCTGTTTCGCGCAGCGATCCCAAATATAACATCAACTTTAGCATAGAAACTTTACTTGGCACAAAAACATGATAAGGAGAGGTTGCTACAGTAGTAAACAACTTCCAAGACTCAACAAAACAAAAATTGCTGTAGTAAAATAAACACATGGGTTATCTCCCAAGAAGTGCTTTTCTTTAACGCCTTTCAGCTAGGCAGAAAGTGCATATCAAGTAACATCAAGAGTAGAAGCATCAAAAAGCAAGTATGAAACAAATTTAAGCCTAAACCACTTCCTATGAAAAGGAATCTTGTACACAAATAAATTCATGAAGAACAAAGTGGCAAGCATAGAAAAGCAACATAAGCGCAATTTCAAGATTCTCAACATAAAGAGGGGAAACTTAATATTATTAAGATGCATATAATCATGTTTCCCTCTCTCATAATAACTTTCAGTAGCATCATGAACAAACTCAACAATATAACTATCACATAAAACATTCTTGTCATGAGCTACATGCATAAAATTATTACTCTCCACATAAGCATAATCAATTTTATTAGTTGTAGTGGGAGCAAATTCAATAAAATAGCTATCATTATTATTCTCATCACCATAATCATCATATACAGGAGGAATATTGTAATCATAATTAATTTTCTCCTCAGTAGTAGGTGGACTGAAAATATCATATTCATCATTGCAAGCATCATATATAGGAGGTAAAGTATAATCAAAGTAAATTTTCTCCTCCATGCTTGGGTGACTAAAAATATCATGCTCCTCAAAACCAGCTTCCCCAAGCTTAAATTCTTCCATAGCTTTAGCAATAATAGTGTTCAAAGAGTTCATGCTAATAACATTGCTACAACTATTTTGCAAACAAAGTTCCATGGGTTTTTTAATTTTCTCTTCAAACACATCATGTCCTAATTCAAGATAAAGTTCATAAAGATCTCCAATTTTTTTGTTGTTTTTCATTAAGCCTAACTAGTGAAAATAAAAACAAGTATAGGGCTAGACATGATAACAAAATAAATTAAATGCAAGTAACTGATTTTTTGTGTTTTTGATATAAAACTAGTAAATAAGACAGTAAGTAAAGTTAAGCTAGCAACTAATTTTTTTGTGTTTTATTTAGGTGCAGCAAACAAAGTAGTAAATAAAATAAAGCAAGACAAAAACAAAGTAAAGAGATTGGGAAGTGGAGACTCCCCTTGCAGCGTGTCTTGATCTCCCCGGCAACGGCGCCAGAAAACAGGCTTGATGCGCGTAGATGTACACGTCCGTTGGGAACCCCAAGAGGAAGGTATGATGCGCACAATGGCAAGTTTTCCCTCAGAAAGAAACCAAGGTTTAATCGAACCGGGAGGAGCCAAGAAGCACGTTGAAGGTTGATGGTGGCGAAATGTGATGCGGCGCAACACCGGGGATTCCGGCGCCAACGTGGAACCTGCACAACACAACCAAAGTACTTTGCCCCAACGAAACGGTGAGGTTGTCAATCTCACCGGCTTGCTGTAACAAAGGATTAACCGTATTGTGTGGAAGATGATTGTTTGCGAAGAAAACGAGTAAAACAAGTATTGCGATGAGATTGTATGCGATGTAAAGAATAGGACCGGGGTCCACAGTTCACTAGAGGTGTCTCTCCCATAAGATAAAAGCATGTTGGGTGAACAAATTACAGTCGGGCAATTGACAAATAGAAAAGGGCATAACAATGCATATACATGATATGATAAATATAGTGAGATTTAATTGGGCATTACGACAAAGTACATAGACCGCCATCCAGCATGCATCTATGCCTAAAAAGTCCACCTTCGGGTTATCATCCGAACCCCTTCCAGTATTAAGTTGCAAGCAACAGACAATTGCATTAAGAATGGTGCGTAATGTAATCAACAACTACATCCTTAGACATAGCATCAATGTTTTATCCCTAGTGGCAACAAGCACATCCACAACCTTAGAACTTTCATCACACTGTCCCATATATCAATGGAGGCATGAACCCACTATCGAGCATAAATACTCCCTCTTGGAGTTAAGAGCAAAAACTTGGCCAGAGCCTCTACTAATAACGGAGAGCATGCAAGATCATAAACAACACATAAGTAATAGATTGATAATCACCATAACATAGTATTCTCTATCCATCGGATCCCGACAAACACAACATATAGTATTACGGATAGATGATCTTGATCATGTTAGGCAGCTCACAAGATCCAACAATGAAGCACATAAGGAGAAGACGACCATCTAGCTACTGCTATGGACCCATAGTCCAGGGGTGAACTACTCACTCATCACTCCGGAGGCGATCATGGCGATGAAGAGTCCTCCGGGAGATGATTCCCCTCTCCGGCAGGGTGCCGGAGGCGATCTCCTGAATCCCCCGAGATGGGATTCGCGGCGGCGGCGTCTCTGTAAGGTTTTCCGTATCGTGGCTCTCGGTACAGGGGGTTTAGCGACGGAGGCTTTAAGTAGGCGGAAGGGCAACGCGGGGGGCCACACGAGGGCCCCACACACCAGGGCCGCGCGGGCCAAGGCCAGGCCGCGCCGCCCTAGTGTGGCGGCGCCTCGTGGCCCCACTTCCTTTCCCCTTCGGTCTTCTGGAAGCTTCGTGCAAAAATAGGACCCTGGGCGTTGATTTCGTCCAATTCCGAGAATATTTCCTTACTAAGATTTCTGAAACCAAAAACAGCAGAAAACAAGAATCGGCTCTTCGGCATCTTGTTAATAGGTTAGTGCCGGAAAATGCATAAATACGACATATAATGTGTATAAAACATGTAGATATCATCAATAATGTAGCATGGAACATAAGAAATTATCGATACGTCGGAGACGTATCACTTCACGAGAAGAAGCCCCTCGTAAGGAACCCATCGCGGTGAATTCAAGACCTGACGACACCAGAAGAGCTGAAGCCCTTGCGAGGAGTCCGCGCCAAGCTCTAGGAGATGCTATGTAGGACCTCTCCACAAGGTGTACCATGGAGATATGAAGACAAGGGTGATGACGGAATCCGTGACACACGTTGTAGCTGGAGGTGATCATGCCCCCCATGCTGGAAGATAACAGAGGAGGCCTGACACCCCCTTTGCCAAAGGTAGGGTGGTCATTTCTCCTTTCCCAAAGGTTCGCGGTGGACGGTGCAGTACTGAAAAGGGTGTCGACATCTAATAGTGGTAGCATATACGGAAATTCAATTTGGAACATGGGAGCATATGCTCCTGCCACCGGAAAAATATTTTGAAATGTTCAAAAAATTCGAACAAAAAATTTCTTGCTTACGTATCAACATTTTACGTGCGCAGACCAAGTCTTGCGAAAAACCGACATTTTTTGTGACTTGTGCGAAAAAGATAAACAAAACGTCTCATACACAACCATTTTTTACAGAAAAATTTGTCTTTTTTACAGATGACACTTAAAATGTCGGTTTTCTGTGGAACCACTTTGTGAACGTGTAGAATTTCGAGATGTATCTACTAAATTTTGTGTTCAAATTTTTCAACATTTTAAAAGTGCATTTAAAATGAAGTTTAAAAACCGGGTGCATATGCTCCCGGGTGCCAAAACGCCACTCCCTAGCATATACACCTATTTGATACAACTTCAACAATATGTGACAAAATAGTAAAACATGAAATACTGATGATATACCTCTTCTAGCATGTAATTAATTTTGTATAATACAGATCTACTAGTTAATACTTAAGGTTGGAAAATTGTTTACAAAGAAGTAAAAACGTTAATATAAACATATGATAACTTGATAACCACTTATTATAATTTGTCACAAACCTAATACTACTCTCTCGTTCCAAAAATAAATGAAGTTCTAGGTTTTTCCCTACATTTTTATTATTTCTCAATCGATTGAAAATTAGCTTGACGCCTAAATAGTTTGATTATGTCGTGATTCGTGCTAGCCATGAGTTCCAACTATGATATTTCCAATTTCATATGGTGTTGCAACAGAAAAAAGGCCCCGTGATCATTGGATTGGTTCGCGATTTATGCTAGTTGTGAGTTCCAACATGGGCTGCAAGTGAGAAAGTGCCTTGCCGTGTTAGATTACTTCATGATTCATGCTAGTAATGAGTTGCAACTTAAGTTACAAGTAGGATTGAATGGTGTAACCTGATTGAGAATTAAGTTAATTCTAAGTCGGTCGAGAATACCTAATTCTCGGTCGACTGAGAAATAGTCACTCCCTTCGTACTAAATCAAATTATTTGAACTTTGACCAAGTTTTTGTAAAAAAAATATCATCATCTACGGTACCAATTTGGTTTGATTATATTCATCGTATTAGTTTTGAAAGTGTTTCATAAATGTTTTAAAGTCCTAGATTAATGATGATTCAGTAGACCTGATGTTTCTTTTGTTGAGTTGACTTTTTGTTAGTAAGAAAGTGTT
The DNA here is from genome assembly GCF_022539505.1 of Lolium rigidum. NCBI lineage: Eukaryota > Viridiplantae > Streptophyta > Magnoliopsida > Poales > Poaceae > Lolium > Lolium rigidum. The sequence goes on along the minus strand of NC_061514.1, from coordinate 78,148,874 downwards.
CTATAATGTGCAATCACTTTCCACCAAGATAGCTTTGCTGCGTTGGTTAATATTTTGGTTCCATTGAATGTTTCAAATAAACATGCTTATTGTGCGCTCTAAAGAATCATTTGTTCCAGATAACCAGTTTTATTGTTCCACTATACACTAACAAATTTTACTAAATTGCTGCACATTTGGTTTTTTAACTAGTTACGGTGAACTGATTTTTTACACAATTGTATTTTCATCGCAACTGACAGATACACTAGAGCTGCGGAGCTCCAAAATTGGTGAAGTTATCACACACATCTCTCTGACTCAAACATTGACTTCCTATCCAAGAATAATCCGAATCTGCAAGACATACACGTTACATGGGTTTTAATTTTGTTAAACTAAGTTTAGTAAATGCTTTAAAAGGTCTTATTGGAGCCTTGAAGCTCCAAAATTGGCGAAGTCATCACACGTGTCTCGATGTTAATTAACTGAAACCTTGTGTTCCGACAAAAGAATAATCTGTCTTGGTGAGACAGGAAAAGTTCATGTGCATTCTCTTGTTTTTATTATTTTGTTGCACTAAGGGTTAAAAATGATGCCAGAAGTCTTTCCTTTTATTTCACTGCTAAGATAATGGATTTTTCTTTGGTCGAGGTTGGCCCATTTATCTGGTATTCTGTGATTTCTATTTTTGTCTAAAAATGTGTCTTCTTCTTTTTTTGCGAATGTAAAAAGTGTGTCTTCTTCGCAATTGAAAAATAAAAATCAAACGCTGCCACACAGCACACTCGGCAACATGTGGTAACTCAAATACGGCACTGAAGTTAAACACTGTCCAGATTATCAGTATATCATATATACTAGTACATAGGTCTTGTCCAAACAGCTTCTTTATGCAAATAACTGAATGCTCTTCAATCTAAAGGAACCGATGAACATTTCACATCAAAAGATATCAAGAAATGTGCATGATTTGATCGAAATTTACAACGATGAGTTTCTCGCGCTCTGGCAAGGACGTGGGAACCGTTAATGAATCAATAAAACTACTAGATGCCTACATCTCTTCCGTGGCTAGCTTCCGTATGTTGGACCCGATGCGATCTGCATCTCTTACAAAGCGTCATCGAAAAAGATCTTCCGATATTATAAATCCATATCGTCCAAGATACCCTGTTCGCGGAGGGTCGGGGCTGCACCCGGCCGCTTCCAGGCGCAGCTCATCCAAAGCCTCGTCAATGGCCAAGACCATCTCCTGGTAGTCCAGCTCGTCCAAGAAGGCCTCCTCGTACATCTCTTGATGCGCCTGGTCGTCCAAGAAAACCTGCCCATCCCGGGCCTCTTCTTCAATCTCGCCGGTCGCCAAGACAACTTCATTGGCCGCGCTCATCGCTACCATCTCCTCGATGTCGAGCTGAGTGAGCTGGCGGGTGCGGGTGAAGTCCTCGGTGGCCTTGATGGCCTTGCGCGCGGCACTCAATTCCCAGTCAGCGTCGCCGGTAGCGGCCGCCCTCGTGATCATGTAGATGGTCTCGTCGATCTCGAGCTCGAAGTGGCCCCTGGCTATCTCGTATAGGCGATGAAGGACAACTTCTTCTGTCGCGGGCGTTGCTAACATCTTACGGAGGGCCTCGCTGAGCTCGTCCAGGGCGCTCAGAACGTCTTCGTCGGTCCCGTGACTCCCGTCCGTCCCGATCTCGTCAACGGTGTTTCCGAGCTTTCGAATGAAAGCGGCAAAGCCAGACTCCCCATCCCCGACAGATTGATAATTGCTGGCGTCCTGTGCCGATGCCATCGCATCGACGGTCTCCGAGAGCTTGCACCCAGCCGCTTCCTCGCGCAACTCATCCAAAGCCTCGTCCATGGCAAAGACCATCTCGTGCTGAACCTGATCGTCCAAGAAGGCCTCCTCGTAAATCTCTTGCTGAACCTGATCGTCCAAGAAAACCTCGTCATTCACGACCTCTTCTTCAACCTCGCCGGTCGGCAAGAAAGTTCCGTCGTCCATGCTCATCGCTGCCATCTCCTCGACGACCTCATTGATCTGGCGGGTGCGGGTGAAGTCCTCGATTGCCTCTCTGGCCTTGCGCGCCCAGTCCATCTCCAAGTCAACTTTGCCGGCAGCAGCCGCCGCCGCGATCATGTCGATGGCCTCGTCGATCTCGAGTGCCAAGTCGCTCATGGCTATCTTGTCTTGGTGCAGGGCATCTTCGGCTGTCGCCAAGGGTGCTGCTACCACCTTACCGAGGGCCTCTCTGAGCTCGCCCAGGGCGTCTAGGACGTCTTCGTCGGTCTCGTCCGCCGCGATCCCGTCAATGGCCTCTCCGAGGTTTCGGAAGTAAGTGGTCAAGCCAGACTCCGCGACAGACTGATCGTTGCTGGCGTCCTGCGCCGATTCCATCGCGTTGACGGCTAGCTAAGAGCTTGCGGAAGAGCGCGTGTTCTCTCTCGATTCTCGTGCCTGGATTGGCCACAAGAATCAAGGGAACGGAAGCGTGACAGAGATCAAGAAAGGCTTATGGCTGTTAATATAGGCTGAGCCGCTGAGGGCTGTGCGTGTGGTGTGGTGAGAGTCGGATTAGGAATCCAGTTTAGGTCGCGGTTCTCCTCACGTACGGATTAGGAAGACGGCGAGGAATATGTTGACTCCCAGTGAGCTAGAAATTGGGTCTTTTTCCCGTTAGTTAGTTTGGGCTATTTTCTTGTATTTTTAGATATGAAGGGACAAAGTGGGGTGGAGCCCGGTTGATCTAAAAATACGTGAGATGCGCACTGTAGGGCTAAGGGCATCTCAACGCGGCGACCCATCCCGCACCCGCGCGTCCGGGTGGGTCCAGCCGGACAAAAACATGACCCAACGCGGCGACGCACCGCAAATACGGATGGCCGCGGCCTCCGGAACGACAAAAACCCGGTCCAAATCTGGGCGGGGTTTGCGTGGCCGCGGATGGCACGCGGCGTCCTCGCATGTCCGCCTGGTCCGCGTGGCTGGCCCAGCTGTCGGTGCCCCAGTCCTATTAAATGTGGAATGGGGGAGGGGGACTGTCCCTATCCAGTCCTCACTCTCCACTCCGGCCACACGCACGCACGACCTCGAGCTTCCGCGCCGCCATGGTCCCGAAGCGGGAGTTTCTCCCGTCCGTGAACGACCACGAGGCCGGCAGCAGCCGGCGAATCGCGCCGGCGGTGTTCGACATGGGGCCGCCGGCTCCTCCCAGCCACGACCGGATCTACGTCACCGTAGCGGTGGCGCATATGTTCTGGGACGTCGGTGTCCCAATGCCGTGGGGGGACGTGCACCTCCCGCACGGCTGGCACCTGAGCCTAGATCGGGTTCCGGTGCTGCCCATCCCGGGCTCCGGCCGCGCCCGCATCGTGGAGATCCGGAGGCGCCGCGCGCAGCTGCCGGCGGACCTCCGCGAGCATCCCGCATACGGCGACACAAGTCCCAACTGGGACTTGTGGTTCGAGGTGGAGCACGATGCGCGTCGGCACACATGCTTCACGTCCGCGATGGCACGGCCTCGCGCGCAGCCGTGCACGCCTGCTAGGCGGGCTGGCCGCCGCCCCGGCGGCCTCTACATCGACGAGGCCGCGGCGGCGCCGCAGGCCCAGCCTCAGCCCCAGCCGCAGCCCCAGCCCCAGGAGGAGGACGACCCCGAGCTGCAGGCGGCGCTCGCGGCGTCCCGCGAGCAAAGCGACCTCGAGGAGCTGGCCAAATGGCCGCACCTCGCCGAGACGATGCGCGCCTCCGCGTTGGAGGAGATGGCCAGGAAGGCCCAGGAGGCCGCCCAGGCGGAAGCGTGGGCCTTCCTTGAGATGGCTCGCCGGGAGGAGGAGGCCACGCGCCAGGTGGCGCTCCGGGAGGAGGAGGAGCGCCGGGCCGCGCTCCGGCAGGAGGCGGAGCAGCTCCGGAAGGAGTCCGCGCGGAGGGCACGGATGCGCAGGCCGGCGAGCCCTCCGGACCCGCACTCCGCCTAGGAAAGGGCGTAGTGGTCGTCCTGGCCGGAGTCCCCGGCGCCCTCCGGCGTGTCCAGCCGGAACAGCGCGTCGCCGCCGGGGGGCGTCGTCCTCATCGACGACGACGACGACGAGTACTACTGGGAGTAGTACTGTCGCCGCTGTGCTCGCAAACCCTGGCTAGGGGTTTTTTTTTAGTTTAAAGCCCATATAGGGCTTTCTTTTGTGTAAAAATTGCCCAAAATAGGGCTAAGTTTAATGAACCACTAGTTTCAATTTATTTTTTGTTGTTTTCCTTTTTCATTTTTTTTTTTATTTTGTTACATTTGCGCTGCGTCCGCGCATTGGGCGCTGCGTGCGACCCAAACGGACACGCGGACGTGGGCCGCTGTCCGGGTGTCCGCGCTGCCACCCAAACGGCCCAAAACGAACAGTCCAGCGCGTTCATTTGGGTCGCATGGTTCGGCATCGGGTATCATTACATGAAGACCGACCTTCGCGAATGGAATTATTAGCCCGCGGTGTACAACCTATCGACACGTGGCATCCGGAGGCGCGCGAGCGGACTCACCATCCCACGCCTATTCCCGCACGAGTACAAGTGTACAACCCACGTCTCCCGCGCGAGTACCCGCGTGTAGCCAATCCATTCGCTAGCTAGCTCGCTCCATCCTAACATGCATCAAGGATTAACCAGCTAGCTCTGGCTCTAAGGAGGTAGCATCGATGATTATTTTTTGTACAGTGTTACATACGAGTACAGCTACATAATCTGACTATAGTGAAGGACCCACCAACCGCTCACTACTCTTCCCCTCTCGTCCCTATCTCTTTCTACAGTAACTGAGAGAGGCGACCGCATCCCTCCCGTCGAGCGCCGGCGAGGCCGGCGGTTCCCTCCCCCTTCCCTTGCTGCCACGGCAGCGGGAGGGTGGGGGAACCCCGGTCCTCTATGTCCGGCTTGTAGATAGGGGTAGGGTTAGGTTTTCTAGAGGCGTTGTCGGAGTGGAGGAGTCAACGCCGCGTCGGAATAAGGTGCTGAGGCTTCTCCCCCACCATGGCGTCCCTCGGGGCGGCGTGACGAAGCCGGTGGCCTGGTCTTCTTGCCGCGCGTGCGCGATGGCAAGATCTGTGTGCCTCTGCTGGATGCGGTCCAGAGAGGACAAGGTTTGGTCGGGTTTGGCCGGCGAAACGACGGTGCCGTCCAAGCCCTGGCCTTTTGTGCTTCGGATCCGTCGTCGTCACGGCAGAGCTCTCTCCAACTCTGCCCGTGGATCCGGGAGCCTTCGCAGGAGCTTCGTGGTCGACGTTGGACTCGCCGGCGTCGGCGCTCGAGCAATCTGGTGCCCTGATGCAAGGTTTGCGGCTGGAGGTGGCGGATCCGGTGGTGCTTCGTCGACGACGTCGACTGAGGTCACTGGTTCTGTAGCCGAGCAAGCACGGGGAGTTCCCCGGTCGACGTGCCACAACGGATGTGCCTCGCTGGTTTCGGCGGAGACCTCAATCGACTCACAAAGCCAGCGTATGGCGATGGTGCGACCTCGGCTTTTGGGAATGGCGGTGGCTCCTGTCCTCCTCCGGCGTCCTGTGGCGGCGGCGGTTGGTTGCGGGCCTGGTTTTGGTGACACGGAGATTCCGCAGGGACCTGTTTGTACTTTTTCCTTTTTTCAGGGGTCTCTCTGCTTGTGTTCTGGTGCACCTGTATCTTCTCGAGCTTTCTCGAGATTTCTGCGTTTGTATCGCGTCTGTATGAATACCTGGTGAATGCAGTTATCTTCAAAAAAAAACTCAGTCAACACACGAGTACAGTTCACACGGGTAGGCACAGTCGCGTACACGGGCAGGTACAGTTCGCGCACACGAGTAAGTACAGTCGTGAACACGGACAGGTACAGTCGCGCACACGGACAGGTACAGTGCCGCACACGAGTAAGTACAGTGGCGAACATGAACGAGTACAAGTACAGTCGCACACATGGGTAGATACAGTCGCGTACATGGTAGGTACAGTCGGCTACACGGGTAGGTACAGTTACACACACGAGTAATTACAGTGACGCACACGAGACAGGTACAGTCGCGGATATCAGTAAGTACAGTCGCGCACACGAACGAGTACATTACAGTCGCGCACACAAGTAAAGGGAAAAATTGCACCAAATACACTAAAAACATAAATACTTATCAGTTGAAACACGAGTACAGTTAGATACACACCACAGGTACAATCATAATATTATTGGAAGTACGAAAAAAGTATCTCCAAACTTATCAACATGGGATCTAGTTTTGAAGATCTCGACGGCGACGATCTCAAAAGTGAAAACGGTTCGCAATTTGGACTTACGGTTCTCAAGATATTTCATTTTGAAAAAAAGAATCTACAAAAAAAGGGAAAAACTGACAGAACCCAGTCTTCTCTCTCCTCCCCCATCTCCACCTTGCTTTCCCTTGGGACACGTGGCGAGCAGGGAGACCACTTCCCAGGGATTTTCTGGCACCACAGCGCGCCACTTGTCGCGTACGGAACGAGTTGCCTTCCCTTCGCGAAGGTTGGCCTTTTTTTCACGATTTCGGCATCTACAACGCGGGCGCTAAAGCGAGGCGGTAGGATTCGTTTCCCGTCTGTTACGTCCAATTCCCAGTTGATCTCGGGATTTTGGCTTGCGTCGACGCGAGAAGATGCGTCGGGCGCTAAGCCTTTTTTTCATGGAAAATGCTTCCCATCCGGCGGCCAGTCGATCGGTCGTCGTCGCTCGCTTCCGCGCGGCCCACATAGGCCTGGTTTTTCGGCCCAAAACTGGAGTGTTGCTTTTTGGCCCAAAACTGGAGTGTTGCTTTTTTTTTAAGAAATGTGCAGTGTTGTTTCCAGATTTGTAACAATTAGATAAAAAAATTATTGTAAACTCACACGACATAATTTGTAAGTTTTTTCTAAGTGATATGTTACGAAAATGCGTGTTTCTTGATATGTTGTAAACAGATGACTTTTTTGCTATAATTATTTGTGATTTTTGGTGTAATTGTTTTAGTCATGGACACTTTTTTTCGTAGAGATGTTGTATACGTTTGTTAGTTTTGTAACTATTGCGTATAAAATTTATAAAGAAAGCATGTAAGAGATGTTGTAATGTTTACCTGGGCGTTTGCCATAATTTTTTTTGTTGTAATCGCCTATAATTTTTGGTAAAATACTTGGTGATTTTTATTGTAATTAAATATATAAAAAATGTGTTATTGTTTAATCAATTTTTCATAGTCACGAACACATGTTTTTTGTTGTTATAGCTTTTGATTTTTTATTGTAATTGTTGTCAATATTTGTTGTAAACCAACATGTAGAAAAATAGTTGTTAATTATCCATTTTTTATAACATTTATATTTTGAATTTTTGTTGTGAATATTTTGTTGTAATAGTATATTTTTTTTGTAAGCGGGGTGAGGATTTTGTTGTAAACTGGGGAAGAGAAGGACTGCGGGTTGAGTTTCCAAAAACTAGGGGGCAAAACATAAAAGTTGCATTACGGTTGATTTTAGACGTCGGACCAAGATCTGACGGAGCGGAGGACGACCGATTTCTCCCCCTTTTTCAGGCGATCGACGGTCAGCGCTCGCCTTTTTTCATGCACATGCACAAGGTGGATTGACGAGCGACGGACGCTAGCCCTAGGCGCTAGGAAAAGATCGGAGATTTGTACGACAGTGGACTTTTCTTTTTTTTTTTGCGATTCTACATGTTGACTTCTCTACCCGTTGCCAACGCGAGATTTATCTACTCATTGCCAACGCCAAGCTGTATAGTGCATACTACTTGTCGTCCTTCCTAAAAATTATTGAGAATTAATTAATGGCAATTTTATTAATGGCACGTGCGGCGTTTTAGAATTCCAGTTTCCTAGCGATCCTTCCCGCACCACCATCGGTGGGCCTCGCATTATCCTTTCTCTGTCAATGTAGCCACAAACACCAGGCGGGAGGCCTTCTCCCTCTGCGACACGGACGGCAAAGTCTGCATTGCTCGGTGGTACACATGGCTTCGGGAAGCTTTGGGGGACGTTTTGGGAGACGCGACTGGAAATGCTCTAACAAACCGATCCGAGCACCGCGTACCCAAAAAAACAAGGCAATGTGAGTGTGGCAGTGGACTTTTTTTTTTGCGATTCGACATGTTGACTTCTCTACTCGTTGCCAACGCCAAGCTGTATAGTGCATACTACTTGTCGTCCTTCCTAGAAATTATTTATAATTAATTAATGGCACGTGTGGCGTTTTAGGATTCCAGTTTCCTAGCCATCCTTGCGCACCACCATCGGTAGGCCTTCTCCCTCTGCGACACGGACGGCAAAGTCTGCATCGCTCGGTCGTCCACATGGCTTCGGGAAGCTTGGATTTCGCCCCTAACTTTACAGAATTTTCAGCCGCATTCTCAAACCGTTCCTCAAAAAGATTTTGGTGCGCCGGATAAAAAAAATTCCTAGCCGCATGCTCTAAAGCCTCTTTTTGTCCGGCGCGGGCCGATACGATGTCCGGCATCCCGAGTCCGTCCCCGCTACACAGGGGACGCTCCGGGCACACCAGACACAACGGAAAGCGAGGGGAAGAGACGCGGGCCCGACGCGTCAGCGGCATATTCAAGTTTGGACCTAAACGTCGCCTACCAAGCGACGGAAGTTATTGGCGCGCAGTGACACACGACCGAAGCGTCGCAGCTTTGCCTTAATGGCGACGGAGGGGGCAGGCGAGACGTCTCGTCGGTGTTGCGCAGCCTCCACGTGTTGTCGGCGTTCGCACGCCACCGCCTGTTCCCGCGCTTTCTTCCTGCCCCTTCTAGCCTCTTCCCGCCGGCGTCTATAAAAGGCCCCCTGGCTCAACGACAGCCACCACAGCCACCGGCACCCTTTCTCCGCCGCAAGCACAGCCCTCGTCGCTCAAACACCACTGCGCAATGATGAACCGCCCCGGCGCCGGCCAGTTCCCTCCACCACCGTCTCCACCACCACCTCCACCACCGGAAGCACCGCAGTTCAACATCGCTGCCGCCGCGGAGGAAGAGTCGCGACGGCGCCGGGCGCAGCATGTGCGTGCAGAGCGGCGGCATCGGCGGGAGGCTACAGCGGGAGCGTCAACAGCGGGAGCCCCCGCAACTGAGGAGAACGCGGCGTGGGAGGAGGCAGCGCTGGCGGAAACCATTGTGGCGTTCGACGCCGCCACGGCGGAAGAGGCGCGGCGGCGCCGGACGGAGGAGATGGCCAAGCGGTGGTGTGCAGAGCGGCAGCGCCAGCGCATGGAGCGGGAGCTCCAGTACCGAGGTGATCGAGCAGCGGCAGGCGGCGAGGAGCGTCAGCAGCCGGAGGCGACGCTGGCGGCAACGGAGGCATCCTGGGGGCGCGGGCGGATGCATTGGCGGCGGAGGCTGACGCGTTGGTGGCGCAGCCGGAGGCGCAAATGGAGGAGGACGAGGACGAGGCGGAGCAGGAGGACGACGACGACTTCGAGTGGTCCGACGATGACGGGTCGCACCCGGACGAGACGGCAGATCAGCAACGAGCGCTCGTCGAGTCCTTCGACTCGGAGAAGAAGCTCCAGGATGATGCCCGTGCCCGCGAAGAGGCGCAGATTCGCCGCACCGTCGAGCTTGATGAGGACATCCAGACAGCTTGGTACACTAGGACAACCCGTGATACGATGATTAAGTCTAAGGTTGTACCAGTATTGTATCGTAGTATTATTATTAGGGAATAATGTAGTCAGGTCATGTGGTGGGCCAAATTAGGGTTTCAAGTGTCTGTTTGACTTGGGCATGTCCGAGTCAAGCTAGGTTAGGCCCAATAGGGGCTGGCCGGACACCATCCCCCTCATATAAGGAGATGGTGCGGCTAGGGTTTGGCTAGATTAGATTGAAATCAGAATTATGTATAACTTTGAGTTCATACTATCACCGTCCCTATGGGATCGGCATGTGTGACGGCGTCTTGGACATTCGTCCGGTTATCCATCAATAAAGGCGTGATAGTTGCGTGCAAGAAGGTCCTCGAACTGTCGAGGGTTATCGAGCTTGGCGTGTCTATTCTGCTTGAGGTTCGGCGTTTTTCGTCGAGTTGCTCGCCGGATTGGCGTTCTCCATCTTCAGGTTACATGTATCGCACATGTGATTGGGAGAGTTATCGGATCCAATGGATCAAGGAGGTGCACTGTGAAAGATTGGGCCAACGACCCGTATCTGAGCTCTCCCTCCAGGCAGCGCAGCAGGGGAGGGCAGGCGACGACGCGCTGCTGGAGCAGCGGAGTCTGGCCTCCGCCCTACGCATGGAGAGTCGGCGCGCGCAGCAGGAGCTGCAGCGGAGAGGAGGCGACGACGGGGCGGGGCCGTCGAACGCACCACCGGGCGGCCAGTAGGCTAGGGTTTAGATGAAATCTAGCCGTTTTCATTCAAACTTTATAATATATAATCAAATTTGAATGAAAACCTTTATTTTCGTGCACTAATATTTATTTGGGGTGGACGTTTGGGGGACGCGGCTGGGGAGCGACATCCACCAAACACGACACGAGCAAAACACGTCCCCCAAACACTCGATCCGGCGCCGTTTGGGGGACGGTTTGGGTGACGCAACTGGAGATGCTCTTAAGCGTGTTACCGAGGTAGCCGTGTTCCTCTCGAGACGCGAAACCCCGACAGTACTAATGTTTTTGTTTAATACAGTTACAGCATGGCATAAAATTTATTATGAACATTACAGATATGAAAATAAAACATATTTATTCATTTCCTCTAGGGCACATATCCAACATCCTCGACCTCATACGTGTCCCTCGACCGTCCTCAACAAGGACGCATCGGGCACCGTCTATGTTGCCAACCTCTGCCACGTCCTCACCTCTACTGGTGAGAAGCTCGAGCCGCACGAGTTTGACAAGTGGATCCATCAGGTTGACATCGCTGTAGACGGTACAATCCGCTACAAGAAGTTTATCCACCACATAGTCACCAAATAGTGGACCGATGGCGATGCCCATGGATTGGTCGATTTCCCTGCTTATACTTCTTCCTTTTTTGAGAGGATTTTTGTGCATTGGAATTCTTTATGGAGTTTCGATAGATTCAGTGGTAGTATCAACCTTATAAGTGTTACCAGTTAATTTTGTTAGCGGTACCAATGGAAATTAGCTAGCTCGATGTATATGTGGTAATTGTAAAAAAAAAATGGCAAGTGCTTTTTTGGATATTGTGGTGATTGTAGGGTTCGGTAGGAGAAAACAATTTTTTTCTACGATAGAATATAACGTAGCCAAGATCTAATCTATGCATATGTAAAGATGTAAAGTAACGGAGGAATTCGGTGTTCATGCCCTTGAAGACCGAAAGCATTGCGTTCCGAACGAACGTTGTTGGTGAAGATGTACAGCGACGCCGATCTCGATACTGAGTAGAAGTATCGGCGATGGAAGTGCTCCAAGTGTCGCACCTCCAATATTCTGCACAAGTATGGTGTATAGACGTTCCCCTGGCTCTGGTCCAGCGAAGCAGCAGAAGAAGGAGATTCAGACCGAGATTCCAGCAGCACGACGATGCGTGTATAGTGGAGAGATCTCACCCCGTATGCACGTCCCAAACTTGGGAACACACGCGTGAGTGAGAGAGATGGCGAGAAGGCAACATCCAAGGGGGTCAATAAGATGGAGGGGGTTGCCTCTCTTTATATAGGGGGAAGGGGAGAGGAGGTGGGGCCACCATGGGCCGCTGCCCCCTCAAGCCGCCGCCCCTAGGGTTAGGGTTTGGGGTCAGCCGGCCCATCATGGGCTGCCGGCACACCCTTTCCCTTACAGATTTGGACGGACGTCTTCATGGCCTGCCCAATGGTGGCCCATTTAGGGGTATCTTTTTTATTCAACTTTTAATACTTAATTCAATTAACTAAATAATAAAATATATTATTAAGTCTCCGAGCAATTCATAGACTTCGGAACTTATTCTGATACCTCTCCAAAACAATTCATGTGTTCTCTCTTATTTTTCCAACGATCTTGAATCAATCCCAAAGCGTTGTATACCCTTAAGTGTGCCACCCTATGGATTCGGGAATGCGCAGACATGATCGAAACATCTCTCTGGTCAATGGCTACCAGAGGGTTCTGGAAAACCATAGCGGTCCCTATGCTTTCCACAAATTAACTTCATCGATTGAACCTCAACCTTGAGTCATATTCCCTTTGTCATACGATACCTAGTCTGTCCGAGACTTGATCTTCGGTATCATGTATACCTAGTTCGATCTCGTTACCGACAAGCATATTCAACTCATTCTCGTGATATCATATCCTCATGACCTAATCACACACTTGCAAGCTTCGTCGATAATATCACGAGTGGGCCTTGAGCATCTATTTGTCACGTAGATGGACAAATCCCAGTATTGACACATACGTCTCAACCCATCCCTTTGGAATACATGAGCAGTACATTTATGTCTGCCCTGATGATAATGTCAAAGCAGTCGATGGTGATAGTGATTACATATGGTCTCACGGTCTAAGAATTAGGTTACAGTATTTCTTTACTATCGCAATGCTGAACTTTGTGACTGGATCACATTGCAATACTTTATATGGGTGTGAGTCCATCATGTCATTCATCCAACAACATGACTCTATTATTAATTGACGATGATGTCCATGATTAGTAAACCTTGATCATCTATTAATCAATGGTCCATTTTACTAGGGACTAGGGGCACGGTCCACCTGATGTTGGGCCCCTGCGGCGTCCCATCTACAAGCAGCAAAGGATCTCTCCCTCTTTGAAGCTCCATGGCTTCGTGAGAAGAAGCCCCTAGCGAGGAACCCCTCGCGATGAATTCAAGACCTGATGACACCAGAAGAGCCGAAGCCCTCGCGAGGCTCCCCATCGCGCGAGGAGTTCGAGCCAGGCTCTAGGTGATGCTACACGTGACCTCTCCACAAGGTGTACCGTGGAGAGATGAAGACAAATGTATGACGGAAGCCGTGGCGCACTTTGTAGCTATAGGTGATCATGCCCCCCATGCTATAAGATAAGAGGGGGCCTGACACCCCCTCCCCCCCTTCCAATGGTGGGGTGGTCGTTCCTCCTTTCCTAAAGGTTCGCGGTGGACAGCCCAATACTGCAGATTGTGTCAACATCTACTAGTAATAGCATATACACCTATTTAATACAATTTCAACAATCTGTGATAAAATAGTAAAACTTGAAATACTAATAATATACCTCTTCTAGCATGTGATTAATTTTGTATAATACAGATCTACTAGTTAATAATTAAGGTTGGAAAATTGTTTACAACGAAGTAAAACAAATTAATATAAACACGTGATAACTTGATAACCACTTACTATAATTTTTCTCAAGCGCACTACCTATTGGTATGACTGTTGCTACATACTACTCTCTCGTTCCAAAATAAATGAAGTTCTAAGTTTTGTCCTACAATTCTGTTAATTGTTAATCAACTGACAATTAGCTTGATTCCTAAATAGTTTGATTATGTCATGACTCATGCTAGCCATGAGTTGCAACTATGATATTTCCAATTGCATGTGGTGTTGCAACAGAAAAAATGTCACATGGCCATTGAACTGGTTCGTGATTTATGCTAAATCTAGTCGTGAGTTACAATATGGGTTGCAAGTGAGAATGTGCCTTACACTCTTAGATATTACTTCATGATTCATGCTAGTAATGAGTTGCAACTTAAGTTACAACGGGGATTTAATGGTGTAACCTGATTGAGAATTAAGTTAATTCTCAGTCGACCGAGAATACCTAATTCTTGGTCGACAGAGAAATAGTCACTCCCTTTGTACTAAATCAAATTATTTGAATTTTGGCCAAGTTTATAAAAAATATCAACATCTATGGTACCAATTTGGTTTGATTCTATTCATCGTATTAGTTTTTAAAGTGTTTCATAAATGTTTTGAAGTTCTAGATTAATGATCATTCAGTAGACCTGATGTTTCTTTTGTTTATTTGACTTTTTGTTATATGTAAGAAAGTGTTCTACAATGTGCAAACACTTCCCATCAAGGCAGCTTTGCTGGACTGCGTTGGTTAATATTTTGGTTCCATTGAATGTTTCAAACAAACATGCTTATTGTGCTCGCTAAAGAAGCATTTGTTCTAGATAACTAGTTTCATTGTTCCACCATACACTAACCAATTTGTTGTTTCAATATATTTTGTATTTTCAGTAATACTGAATGGTTGCACATTTGGTTTTTAGCTAGTTACGGTGAACTGATTTTTCAACTACGCAGTTGTATTTTTATCGCACACAGATAGGCACACTAGAGTTGCAGAGCTCCGAAATTGGTGAGGTTATCACACCCGTCTCAGTATTGACTAAAACATTGTCTTCCCATCTAAGAATATTGCGACTATGCAAGACATACACGTTACACGGGTTTTAATTTTGTCGCACTAAGTTTAGTAAATGCTCTAAAAGGTCTCCTTGGAGCATTGGAGCTCCAAAATTGGCGAAGTCATCACGCGTGTCTTGATGTTAATTAAAACCTTGTGTTCCGACCAAAGAATAATCTGTCTTGGTGAGACACGAAAGATTCATGTGCATTCTCCTGTTTTTATTATTTTGTTGCACTAAGGGTTATAAATGATGTCAGAGGTCTTTCCTTTTATTTCACTGCTAGATAATGGATTTTTCTTTGGTCGAGGTTGGCCCATTTATCTGGTATTTTGCAACAATGTGTGCATTTCTATTCATGTCTAAGAATGTGTCTTCTTCTTTTTTTGCGAATGTAAAAAGTGTGTCTTCTTCGCAATTGAAAAATAAAAATCAAACGCTGCCACACAGCACACTCGGCAACATGTGGTAACTCAAATACGGCACTGAAGTTAAACACTGTCCAGATTATCAGTATATCATACTAGTACATAGGTCTTGTCCAAGATAGCTTCTTTATGCAAATAACTGAATGCACTTCAATCTAAAGGAACCGATGAACATTTCACATCAAAGGATATCAAGAAATGTCCATGATTTGATCAAAATTTACTACGGTGAGTTTTTCGCGCTCTGGCATAGACATGGGAACTGTAAGTCTAGCATTTCTGGCACTACTCCAGATGTCTACATCTCTTCCGTGGCTAGCTTCCGTATGTTGGACTCGATGCGAGCTGATCCTCTTACAAAGCGTCATCCAAAAAGATCTTGCGGTGTTATAAATCCATATCGTCCAAGATACCCTGTTCGCGGAGGATCGGGGCTGCACCCAGCCGCTTCCTCACGCAGCTCATCCAAAGCCTCGTCGATGGCAAATACCATCTCGTGGTAGTCCAGCTCTTCCAAGAAGGCCTCCTCGTAAATCTCTTGCTGAACCTGATCGTCCAAGAAAACCTCCTCATCCACGGCCTCTTCTTCAACCTCGCCGGTCGGCAAGAAAGTTCCGTTGTCCATGCCCATCGCTGCCATCTCCTCGACGACCTCATTGAGCTGGCGGGTGCGGGTGAAGTCAACGATGGTCTCTGTGGCCTTGCGCGCGCACTCCACCTCCCAGTCAACTTCGCCGGCAGCGGCCGCCGCAGCGATCATGTCGATGGCCTCGTCGATCTCGAGTGCCAAGTCGCTCATGGCTATCTTGTCCTGGTGCAGGACATCTTCGGCTGTCGCCAAGGGCGCTGCTACCACCTTACCGAGGGCCTCTCTGAGCTCGCCCAGGGCGTCTAGGACGTCTTCGTCGGTCTCGTCCGCCCCGATCCCGTCAATGGCCTCTCCGAGGTTTCGGAAGTAAGTGGTCAAGCCAGACTCCGCGACAGACTGATCGTTGCCGGCGTCCTGCGCCGATGCCATCGCGTCGACGGCCTCTAAGAGCTTGCGGAAGAGTGCGTGTTCTCTCTCGATTCTCGTGTCTGGATTGGCCACAAGAATCAAGGAAACAGAAGTGTGGCACCGCACAGATCAAGAAAGCCTTGTGGCTGTTAATATAGGCTGAGCCGTTGAGGCCTGTGCGTGTGTTGTGGTGAGAGTCGGATTAGGAATCCAGTTCAGGTCGAGGTTCTTCACACATACGGATTAGGAAGACGGCGAGGAATATGGGTCTTTTTTCCTTTAGTTAGCTTGGGCCTTTTATCTTTGGCTAGCTTGGGCTATTTTTTTGTATTTTTAGACGTCAATGGATAAAGTGGGATGGGGCCGGTTGATCTAAAAATACGTGAGATGGGCACTGTACGCTAACAGACCGATCCGGCCTCCGGGCACTGTCACGCGTACCCAAAAAAAAGGGAATGTGCCGGCCTCCGGGCACTGTCACGCGTACCCAAAAAAAAGGGAATGTGAGCGACTGTTATCAGCATCTGGGAAATGAACGAAGCAGCAACTCTTGTGCATGACCTAGCGCTCTGGCGGCTGCCAGGCGACTAGGGGTTTCGTTCCTCCGACGCTGACTCTACCTCGGTGCCGGAGTTTACTCCGTTTCTGGATCGATCTCCCTCGTCCTGTTTGCTCATAAGGGAGGTGGACGGTACCGGTTCTCCACAGCCGGGTGATCTCTACAGCTGTTCAGGGTTTTGATGTTTTCGTTCGCGATGGTGTGCCCGGCGGCAAGCACAACAAACCAAAGTTCTGGATCGGGAAGTAAAAACGCGAAGGCTCTTGACATGCTGAATCACCTAGGGATTGAAGAGGATGAAATAGATGACCTAATTTTTTAGGAAGAAGAAGCGGCGCCGAAAGAAGGGATCAAGTGGATGGCCCTTTCTAGGGTTCATACATCTAATTTCTTCAGTTCGCAGACGTTCGAACAACATATGTGTGTTGCTTGGAGTCCAGCAAGAGAGGTAAAGTTTGAACATCTGGAGGGCAACCGATACAATGCTTTTATTTAGGTGATTGGTTGAAAGTTGAGAAAGGAGGCCCATGGCTCTTAGGATAGAACGTTGTTTGAGTATGATGGATTGGCAGACCCGGAATCTATTGATCTGAATTTGTTTGCAGCCTGGATCCAAATCCATAAACTACCAAGCAAATTGCTAACACCAAGCAAATTGTTACAACACTGCCAACCAAATTGCTTATGTTTCATCATTCTTTGCTGAGGCTCGGTTCTAGCTTAACTGCAAATGATGATATCCATCGCCTGATCAACTCAATCTTGTTTACACCAACTCATAAATTTAGTGCCTCCAATGATATATCACGTCCAAAACATCAGTGAAGGTGTTCCTGGAAGTAATCATGGGAACTCAAGTGCCCCTGACGACATAAGTTGCCTGGCACATTTACCCTCCTAAACCAAGAGATAAACAACGTCAAAACAAACATAGCCGAGATAAATGGGCTCCTCCTTCAGTTATTCATCAACTATTCAGTCCCTCTCTTTAGCTTGTCTCCTGTCATTTCTCTTCTGTTCTCGTGTACCTGAAAATGCAAGGAAGAAATTAAGACGTCGGTGGGTGTCTAAACAAAGTTTGTACCATTTTTAATTATAACTAGGGGTATTTTCAAAATATGAACGCTCGGACTGAGCCAGATAACATCCAATGTTCATGAATTCTCAAAAAAACATCCAATGTTCATCAGCATTATTATAAGAATAGCATGTGTATGGGATAAAAGTAGAATGCATGCTTCTTGCATTTCTTTTAAATATTCAGAAATGATAGTTGCAGCGTCAAGACCAATGGCAATGCATGAGTGCAAGTGGGGCGAATTAGAAAAGAATGATGAAAGAAAATTACTCTTCTTCTCTTCATGTTTCTTCCGCCTCCAATTTTCAGCAAGTCTTCTCTTCTCTCTTTGCTTGTCCATATTCACACAAATCTGACAGCATAAAATTAGTAATAGATAAGAGAAGGGGCAGAAGAATATACAAGCAAAAGCAACTGATGTATGAACTACACACAAATTAGAAACTTGGTTCTGGTTATGAGTGACATAAATCGATTGAAAAGCTCACCTCTTGCCCAGAATCTTGAAGAGCTTGCAAGGGTTCCACACGATCCTGGCCAATAACAAATTGAGACCCTTTATTCTCGTTATTACTAGTATTACCATTTACATTCCTTTTGGCCAAATCTTCTAGTTGCTTCTGGAGTAATGGTGAAATACCAGCCTGGATGAATTGACGGTTGATGTCAGTCAACACAAAATCTTGTCAGGTTAAGGTGCCAGAAGTGATCCATAATATTTACTGCATGACAGAAAACTAACCCCAGCCAAATAGCGCCGTGAGAAAGTCTTAGGTTGCAAGGGGTGTTGCAAGAGTTCGTTCAAATCCTACACAAAGAAAAATGTGCTTAATTATGGGCCAGATAGATAGAGGAACATTGTCAAGACATGACCACCTAATAACAAAGCTTAGCTTACCAAAAAAATACTAATGCTATTAACCCTAATATAGTATTATTAAATCATTCAAACCTGCTGAAGTTTCTGGAGCTTTGCAGATGTTGCCTTTCGTTGCTTGTGGCCTTGTACACGTTCTTCCTCGCTGTCACTAGCATCCAATATAAGTCCCATGGATTCAGCATTCCTCTGAAGCCAGGATTTGTTAGCATTTTCCTGAAAAGCAGACAGCAGTCAGAGCATGGACAACTATAACTAAAACTAATCAGAGATCAGTGCTTAATCCATACTACCTCCATTTCAAGGAATAAGGCGCACGCGTATTTCAAGACAAACTTTGACCATAAAAATTGATCAACAAAATCTTGATTATATTAATATGTAATTAGTATCGTATTCCTTGAAAAGAACTTTTTAATGATACTAATTTCATACAAACAATGTTTATCTATTTGAAGTAATTCTTAGTCAAACAAAAAGCACGTAAAACGAGGGCACCTTATTCCTTGAAACGGAGGTAGTACATGTTAAAAATGATCAAAGAAAATCTAACAAACCACTTACCTGTGAATTTTTACGCGATATCTTGTCGATCCGCCGAGCAAGGGAGAGCCTATTCATTACTTGAGGCATGTACGCCTGATCAACAGGAAACTGCTGGAGGTTCTCCTGTGGTTTTCAAGCAATAGTTAGTAAGCTTAATCTGAGAAAGAACCATAATTAAATTGCACCATCTTCAGTGGTTGAGAAGGGTGAAAATGCACTTGTCATGAGAGATTTAATAGACTGTGTATGTGGGTAACATGCAACATATGAATACATATGAACGGAAATCACCTTTGAAAATGACTTGCAGAGAGAGTAAAACTTGGCTTTGTCATCAGGAGAGATCAACGCAATACTGCATCCTGCCAATGATTTACGCGCTGTCCTTCCACTCCTGTGGACATAAACCTAAGAGGGGCAAACAAGATTGCAAAAATCTAGTTAGTGATTTTGGTCTCAATGTAAGATAAGTGTAGGTTCAAGAAATAAACAGTGCACCTACATCACTGGAATGTGGCAGTTGATAATGGATAACAGTTCGGACATTATCAAAGTCCATGCCCCTTGCAAAACCATCAGTCGCGACCAAAATGGAATTCTCACTTTCACGGAAACGATCGACAGCCTGAATGAACACAAGAAAGTCTCAATGATTTATCTTACAAAAGGCAAAGCTAAACATTACTAAGCTTAGAAGTTGTTAGCTTTGCTTGACTATGACAAGGCAGAGATAGGGTTCCAATTTAAAATAAGCAAGAAGAAAAAAAACTACAGTGAAGAAGGTCATACATCACAAAACAATTGGAAAACAAAAGTAAAGCACCTGCTGATCCTAGAACCAGTTATTAAGCGGTATTTTTAGGAAAACATTAGTACATTAATATGTTAGCAACATCCAGCAATAAAAAGGCATAACTTATATATGTGTCAACTGGTTACAATGATTCCAACCATAAACCATTTAAGTCATTAAGTGTATAATACTCCCTCCGTTCCATAGTTGCCGCTGATTTAGTACAAAGTTTTACTAAATTAGCGACATGGAACAGAGGGGGTAGATAATATGTAAAGTGGAACACGATTCCAAGAGCTTAGAAAAAGTTACATATAGGTACAGTGTAAAGTTTATGGAAGAGCCACCTTCATGCGAGCCCTTTGTTGCATTTGAGCGTGATTTGTCAAGACATTGATTCCAAGTATGCGCAATAAAGAAGAAATGTGACGCAATGCAGCAATCGATGTGCAAAATATTATTGTGCGGCCTTGCCCATGAACACTTAATATATAGTACAGGTTGGCATCCTTATCATCATCGCTACACCTGCAAAAAAAGCAAAAAGTAAGTTATCAGTGTCAAACTACTACAGTGTTTGCATAAAAAATTACAAGCCAAAGAAAAACAGCTATTACAATGAAAGTACAAGGGAAAAAGGCATACTCGATGAATGATTCTTCAAGTTTCGCAGGCAAGATCGAAGCATTTGTTAAATCAATTATTTCTGCATTAGGTTTCATACCAGCCTGCTTCGAAAGTGCTTCGATGGAGCTCAAATCATCAGCTGTTGATGCCTTTGAAGTAGAAAGTCCACGCTTTAACTTCTTGCGAAAATTAGCTGAGAGTGCAAGTGTCGCTGAGAAGACAAAGGTTTGCCGCTTTTTTACTTGCAAATTTAGCACAGTTTCACAGCTTGACGTGGCTTTCACAGTTGGCTCATCAGAACTATTAGATAGAGGAAGCATCTCAATGATAGATTGCACTTCTTTGAAATGACCCCGCTCTATCATTCTATCAGCCTCATCCAACACGAAGAATGACAGTGAATGCAGCTGAGTGATAAATAAATGGAAGCATTGTGACAGTTAGCACCATGTCTTCAACAATAAATAACGACAAGACAATTGCAATAAATAGAACAAGCCGCATTTATATACTTCAATCTGTCATTTGAAATAAAGAAAAGTTCAGTTTACTATTAGGCGCAATCATCTAGAAGAAAGAATAGCAGTGATAACTATAGTTATAGTAGATACAAGTTACGTTAACTAGAGATCACCAGGCTTAGTTCCCTGGCTTCCATCACCTAGAAGTATTTCTATTATGAGGGTAAAACCAGGATTCTTCCAAGACTTGCTTTCAGTATGCAGTTTGCACACCAGAAAAAAAAAGGTGATTAAGTGTGTCATTTCCCTGCAGTTTGCAGTTATGAAAATCTTCAGACCACAATGCAGTAACAAAAGTTTATTCACAAAGTTGGCCATTTTGTTACAAGGTTCGGATATACTTATGATTAATGATTATACCAAAATGCAAAATGACTACTTGACATATACTTTCAGACGTTCACATACAAACCTCAACTAGGTGCTGATTGCCTGAGGACATTAGCTCCCATAATCTTCCTGGAGTTCCAACAACAATTTCAGGCTTCTTTTTTAAAAGTCGTTCTTGCTTATCCATGGATAAACCACCAACAATAGGAACAACGTGAATTCCTAAGAACTTTGCTGCGTCTTTTAGATGATCGCAGACCTGCAAATAAGAATCATAACATGCATGACACACTACCTCATATTCAAATAGAGGTAACAACTTGAAAGAAGAAATTTCAAGAGCAATGATGTTCAGAACTCTAACTGAATAAGCTAGGGAAAAAGTTGAACTCAAATAACCAGAATGCACCAAGGGGAATAGGATGGACAGCGTAGATTTATAGCTACAGCATTATCAAGAATTGAAGTTCCATGCCAAATGTAAATCGCACTGTGATCGATCATCCTTATACCTGTTTGGCAAGTTCTCTTGTGGGTGTCAAAATAAGTGCGCGGAGTGGGCCTCCCGAAGAACTTTCCTCAGTCAATTTTTCATCTTCTACATGTACTCTTTCAGCCTTCTCTCGTTCTTCGAGAAGACGCTGCAAAATAGGAAGACCAAAGGCAAGTGTCTTTCCAGATCCTGTCTCTGCTGCACCAATAACATCCTGTAGCAGTGGATAATCATGGGCAAAGTTAAAAGACCAAAGATTTGCTATGGAGCATCAAGAAAGTCTTCCATTAATGATATGTGAACTACTAAGAGGAACCAAAATAGCAATACTAGTTTCAAAAATAAAAAGTAAGCATATCCATAACTCCATTAGGCAACTTAAAAAGCTACGACCATAAGAAAGAATACAATATTTTCACTCGATGAATAGGGTATGAAGCTAAAATAAGTTAACAACAAATAACAGCAGGACAATAAAACAAAATAAATTCAGCATATTCATGGAGATTAAGCTAATGGCCAGTTCCCGACCGGTTAACATATAACAAACCTTGCCTTGATGAGCCCCTGCAGGAATGCAAGCCTTTTGTATGGGCGTTGGTTCTCTAAACCCAAGCCTGTGCATTGCCTTGATAAGAAGGGGATGCAATCTTAACTCCAGCCACGCATAAAGTTCATCCTCGCCCAATTTCAGCTCATCCTCGTTATCTTGTTCCATATTTTCATCGACGTCTTGCGCATCTGGGAGGCACAGAACAGTATCGTTAGCTATTCTCAAGTAAACCTGCACCGCGAAGCTACCAAATTTTGGAAGAGCAACTAAAGAAATCCAAAGTAAAGGAATACCGAAGTATATTAATCTACAAATACATAAAGCAACAAGCTGAAAACAAAAAACTAAGCACCTTCCATGATGTCATCGGCAACATCCTCCTTGCTCTCCGAATCCTTGTCCTCGTCATTCACCTTCCTCTTCTTCCTGTTCCTCTTCTTCTTCTTTCCCTTTTTCTCGCCCGTCTTACCCTCCTCCGCATTGTCATCGGTAACATCCTTCTTACCTTCCTCCACACTGTCATCGGCGCCATCCTCCTTGCTCTCTGAATCCGTCTCCTTATCACTCACCTTCCTCTTCTTCCTGTTCCTCTTCTTCCTCTTCCCCTTCTCCTCAGCCTTCTCACCCTCCTCCTCCTCCTTGCTCTCAGCTACCAAACCGTCTGCACAATCAGCATCGTCATCGGCATCCAAGCGCTTGGCACCATCCCCTCGCTTCCGTTTCCCCCTCTTGGTCTTCCTCTTCTGGTCATTCCCCACCTTCCTCGCACTTGCTCCCACGTCCTCCACGATGGTCCCGAAGATCCCGTAGTCGGCCCCGTCGATTTCCTCCAGCTCCAGGAACCCTGCGCCGAACCCCAAGCCAAGTCAGTAAGTAAACCCAACCAAAGTGGAAATAACAGTAGGAGAAGTTGAGGTCGTTACCTCCTTCCTTGCCGCCGGCGAGGACGAGGAAGGGGTCGTCGACCATGGTGGCGCCGGTGGAGGAGGGGGCGGCAGCGTCGGCGGCGGCGGGGGCTCGCTTGGGTTTCTTCGAGCGGCCTCGCTTGTTTTTCTTGGGCCTTTGCTTCGTCTCCTGGGGCGGAGTGGGAGGGTCCGGCATCTGCTGCTCCGGTGCTTCGGCCATCGGAGACAGAGGGCGGCCAATCACCGACAAGCTTTGTGCGCTTCCAGTTGCGAGCGGTACCTGCGCATCCCGGAAGGGCCTTCCGGCGACCGACGTCTTATCCTGCTCCAACGTCAGGGACGACCTGTAGATGGGCGGGGACGGTAGCGGCAGAGGGTGGAGGAGATGCGAGGGCGTCCCAGCGGTGAGGAGGCGAGGCTCTACTCCGACGAGCTCAGGCGCCCCACGTCTGCGAGCGCGTCCCAGCGGCCGGCGGATTGCTTGGTTTCGGCGGCGGCGTACACTCTGCAAGGGACTGAGGTGCGGTTTGACCCTGGGGTCGGACGGGTATACCCTAAGTGGACCTAGCATTTTTCGGGCCGCACCGTTACCCTATTCCTATTGGTATCAAAAGGGAGGTTCGGTCCAGCGGGCCGACGGGACGAACCGGACCTGTTGCATCTATAGGAGGAGGCGGTGGCGCCGGGAGGCGCAATCCCTATTCTCCGCTCAACGCGGGAGGGAGAGCGATCGCTCCGCTCAGAGCGGGATCGAGCTGGGCCGGCCCATTAACGATGGAATTGGATTTCCTTCGTTTTTTTCTCAGTTTTCTCATTTACAGTTGGTTTTTCATTTGGTTCTGTTGGTTTTTCTCCTCCAGTTTTCTTTTTATTTTGCGATTGGTTTTTCTGAACTTTCGAAAATTTGATTTTTTTTTAATTTGAATGTTTTTTAAGTTTCAACATTTTTAGATTTGATTTTTAAAAAAATTTGAACAATTTTTATTTCAAACACTTTTAGATATGAACATTTTTCGCGTTTGAAAAATTTTTAGATATCATTTTTTCTTAAATTTGCGTACTTTTTAATTTGGAACTTTTTCATATTTGAATTTTTTTAGTTTGAACATTTCCGAAATTTGAAGAAGTTTAGATTTAAAAATTGTTTTGATTTCAAAAACATTAATATTTTTAAAATTGTTCAGGTTAAAGAAATGTTCCTTTTGGAAAATCGTTAAAATTTGAAAATTGTGTAGTTTTTAAAATTGTTTAAATTCAAGAATCGTTCAAATTAAAAAAGTTCAAATTAGAAAATCTTTCAAATTTAAAAATGTTCAAATTCGTAAATCGTTCAAACTTAAAATTGTTCAAATTCGAAATTTTTCCGTTCACGACATATTTCCGTTCACGACATATTTCTGGTCACGACCTTTTTTCTATTCCGTTCCGTTCACGATATTTTTCTGTTCACAACTTTTTCTTTTTCACAATTGTTTTTTCTTCGCAAATGTGTTCATGGCATTTTTCTGGGCACCTTCCTTTTCTGTTCTACATAAGTTAGTTCACGCCTTTTTCTGTTTAGGAAATTTTTCTGTTCACAGCCTTTTTTTCAATTCATGATCTTTTTTTGTTCATGGATTCTTTTTTGTTCTTCGCAAATTTGTTTAGCGCCTTTTTCTAGTCACGACCCTTTTTATGTTATTCATAAATTAGTTCATGGCTTTTTTTGTTCATGGCATTTTTCTGTTCATGGACTTTTTTCAGTTCACGAACTTTTTATTTCTTCTAGTTTATTTTTGTTCTTTGCAAATTGGTTCATGGCCTTTAACTGATAAATTATTTTTTCATAAAAATCGTTAGAATAAGATGAATGTTGTCATTAGAAATCGTTCACCGTAAATGAACAAATCGTTGCATAAAAATAATATGTTCACATATTCAAATATTGTTCACGTGGTTTGTTCAAATTTTTGAAGATCAACACAGTTGTTCAGGTTCTGAACTTATGAACTTCAACACATAGTAGTACTGTTTTTTTTTTAGTTTGGTCCATTTCAAATATATGTGACGTGAAGATCTATTACAATGTTTCTTTGGGAAGATTTACTTTCTAGCGAGGAACCAGGCGAGAGAAAAGAACGGCGAACCAGCCGAGTAAAAAAGCACGCGGAAAAAACTGAAGCGGACGAAAGAAAATAACGTGAAAAGAAAGAGCAAAGCAGGATTAACGATCGAACCAACACTGCGGACTCGCGTCCTCGCGGAAACCACTACTGGGCCGAGCCCATTTGCTAACGGGAGTATGCGGAGCTGATCGAAAGCTCCGCTTAAAGCGGAGAATAGGGGCACCCCATCGGGTTCGACGGCGTAGAATGTAGCGGCGGTGGAGGCGACACATGGTTCGCGCTGGCGGCTTCTCCCAATGGCTCAAGCCCCAGTATTCGCTTGAGAATTCACGATTCCGATCCGTTCGCCGCCATGGAGATGGAGGTTTGGTTGGAGTGGAAGGTTTGGGGAGCTTTGGAGAGGAGGGAGAAGGTGGAAGTGGAATGCGAGCTTGCCTGATACCCGCCGTCTCCGGGGGCGATACCTATTCGCCGCTTATTGCGGGAGCTAACTGACGCTCCGCACAGGGCGGTGAAGTTTGGGCCGGCCCATTAGCACGGCAATCGATTTTGTTCAGGTTTTCGCCTATGTTTTTCTCGGTTTTTGGTTGTTTTTTATTTCGGTTTTCCTTGGTTTTAGATGTCAAATTTTTCTGAACTTTTTAAAGAAATAAAACATTTTCGAATTTGAACAATTTTTTTCAAGTCTGCTTTTTTTGAATTTCAATAATTTTTTCATTTGAACATTTTTTTGTTTTGAACAAAAAAATTCAAGTTTGCTTTTTTCGAATTTGAACTTTTTTGTTTTGAACTTTTTTTATGAAAAGTTTGAAAATTTTTAATATGAACTTTTAAATTTTTGATTATTTTTTAGTTCGGACTTTTTTGAATTTGAAATTTGTTCAATTTTAAATGGTACGTTCTTAAAAATCGCTCATTTTTCAAATTTGTTCTTATAATTTGAAAATTGTTCGTTTTTAGAAATCGTTCAATTTCGAAAAAAAATCGGTTTGAATTTTGTTCCGTTTTCGATTTTGTTCTGATTTTAAACCAAAGTAGATAAGTCACGCTGGGTTGTCATGTAGAGGAAAAAGAAAATAAAGATAGACTAAATGGGCCTGGCCCACTGGCCGTTCGTTCGAGCGGAGCTGATGCTCGCTCCCGCTTAAAGCGCTGAATAGGCGCACCCGCCGGGAGGGGAGGGGAGGGGGGAGAAAGATGAGACAATGGAAGGGTTTTGGTTTTGGACTTGGGCTTGGGCTTTGTGGTAATAACTACCGACGGCTTGGCGGCTTGTCTGATGAAATGGGCCGGGTTTGAGATCTCTATTGGATCGTGTATACGGTTGTCTAAACCAAATTTGGGTGAAACGTTCTCAAAAAATCCCGAGAGGTTGCCTGTACGCTGGCGCAGGAGGAGACAGGGGGCGGCGCGCCTGGAAAGGGGAGAGGGCGGCGCACCTGGGACTGGGAGGAGGCGGGGGGCTTCTCTGGCCACCTCGAGGTCGTGGTCGTCCCTGAGGCGGGCGTCCTCCTGCACGCCGACGAAGTGGAAGTCGGGGGATGCGAGGAAACGCTCGGGGCAGAGGGAGGCGGCCGTGATGCTCGCGTGCGTGGAGGAGGGAGAGATTGGGAAGATATTGTTCTAAGAGCATCAGTCGCGCTATATAGACCACGCGGCATAAAAACGTCCGATATAGCGCGCGCAGGAGGGATTGTGGCGCTCCAGCAGGCGCGGTATACGGCGCGGCGCTGTAAAAAATTTAGTGCGCGCGGCGTTTTGCACAAACCGGAGCGGCATATCTGGCGCGTCGGCTACAGCGCGCGGCAAAGCTCGTCCAAGAGCGAAAAATCCCCCACGCTGAAACTTCCTCCTCCGCGTCGCCGCCCGAGCGTCCAATCCGTCGTCTTCGCGCGCCGCCGGTGAAATCCCGACGATGGACGACACCTTCGGCAACCCGACGACCCATCCCTACTCTGTCCCACCCTCCGCCGCCGCCACTTCCGCCGCACCACCGCCAAACCCTAGCGGCGGCGCCGACGGCGGCAACGCAACGGTTGCTGCGCGCGCGCTCTTCATCCCGCCGCGCGGGGCACTGCACGCAGGCGCTGCCGCCGCGCAGATGGCCGCGCGAGGCGCCGGCACCGCGCGGCCCGCGCCGAGGAGGGGAAAGGCGCCGTCGAACAAACGGCCGCACATCGGTCCCGCCTCCGTCGTGCCGCCGAAGAAAGCGAAGGCGCCCGTCCCCCGCCGGCCGCAGGCTCCTCCTCCTCCGACGAACCAGGCGCCTCCTCCTCCTCCTCCGACGTCGAACCAGCCGGCGCCTCCGTTCGGCAACCGCGCGGGCGCACATATGGTGCATGATGAAATGCCCGAGGGGTAAAAAAACTCTACTTTTCGTCCAAATTGTAGTTTAGATGCATACCTAGCCGGGAAGTGATGAATTTCATTGCAATGTAGAGTCGATGATGCGGCATTCATGGAGACAATGAATGTTGGATCCTCGTTCATGCATCATGAAGCCGCTGATGGAGAGGAGGAATACGAGGATGTAGATGAGGAAGGAGAAGGGTTGATTGAACCTCGCCCTCCCGGTCGGTCCGCCAACTACACAATAGCGGAGGACAAGTTGCTTTGCAAGACATGGTTGACAATTGGAATGGATCCAACAACCGGTACCGATCAAACAAGAGAAACATATTGGATGAGGATGACGAACTACTTCAACACACACACCACAAGTGGGAACGAGCGAACCATGCGCTCACACTACTAGGAAAAGGCTTACCGCCGGCGACCTGAAAAAGGCTTACCGCCGGCGTTTTTGGATTCGCCGGCAATCACCTCGCCGGTGGTAAGCGCTTACCGCCGGCATCCTCGGATTCGCCGGTGGTAACTCCAACTTACCGCCGGCACCTTCTCCAATTCGCCAGCGGTATTGGTTACCGCCGGCACCTAGCCTATTCGCCGGGGTAACCGTGTGCATCGCCGGCACTTACGTTCTTGCCAGTGGTAAAGCTAAAAATTCGCCAGGGGTAATAATAACAGGAGCCAAAAAAATCTCAAATTACACTGTATATACACCAGAATACATAGTATATACACATAATATAGAGGGAAATACCAGAATGACAGCAAGATATACATTAATAACACAACAGATATAGAAAGTATCCAAATATTCATAACGTGCATGCATCAATGACACAACAGATATAGAAAGTCTCCAAATAGCAAATATTACACAAATAGATACAAGTTCTCCTAGTTTTCCCGGCAATCTCAGCTTATTAGGGTGGCTTGCACATGTGAATACAAAATCTCCATCCAGCGGCTAGCTAGCTTCTAGCTGCCCACCAGGCTTCTCGCACCTCCGCTGGCTGCCGGGCAGCCTACTCGCTCAATCGACGCCGGCCAGCCTACTCGCTGAAACGCCGCCGGCCAGCTCCACCTCCTGCGTGCTCGGACTCCGAAGCCGAGCTCCCTACACATGGAAGTATCATTATTGTTTGTTTAGTTCAACCGAAGAAAAAAATAACATGAAAGAAAATCCATGAGTTAGAACTAGTGTTAATGAGAAAAACATGAGCAGTATGAAATGGGCAATTTCATTTCAATTATCAGTGACTGAAATAATGCAAGAAAATGATAGAATTGGTACTTTAGGATTCAGTGAACATCTCTCAAAACAGAAAATGATAGAATTGGCACTCTAGGATTCAGTGAACATCTCTCAAAACAGAAAATGATAAAATCGGTACTTGACTAATCAGCTAGTAATACGTAAGTCATGTAGTTTATTTGGAACAGTGAAACAACTTTACAAAAAATGAGTTATGGCATCTAGTGCAGTTTACCATAGCCAACAATATGCTTGTATCAAACAACGATGCAAAAGCACCTTCATTTTTATATTACAGATCAATAGGCATAAATTATTGTGAACTTTCTTATAGGATACTAGGGATACAGATGAATCCTTGACACCAATCAGCTACATTATTTCTACTTCTGAAATTTGTGAGAACCTCTGCCATTACCCCATTAACTTTCTGAAACACTTGGTACATATGAGTGGTATTTAGTGTTACTCTGCATCAATGTTATATTTTAGATCCTTTGAGTGTTTTACATTTATTAAGAACAGAGGGTACCTGAAACTTTTCATAAGCTACACGAAGCTTACCATTGCAGCAAAAAGGGAGAAGCAGTTCAGTAGATGGCGAGACGGAGGCATGGTGCCTATCATCTAGTCCTCCACAGCATCAAGCACTGCATTGGTTCACAATTATGTATACTAGCAGTTACTAGTTCATATCAATCTACAGAACAGCAGGCAAAGCAAGTATACTAGTAGACAAGCATCTGTATACTGCAATTCCACTTGCCACAGCAAGTATCCCTGTATCCTATAAAGCCAACAAAGAACTTTGTGGGTAAATACATAAGGCAGTAAAAAAATTACAGTAAAAAACAAGTACTTCATGACATATTAATATGCCATACAATCAGATCCTCTATAGGTATTATTATACTTGGTGGTTTGATGTGCCAGGAAACATGCACGTAAAAAAGGTTAAGCTATTTCAATGATTATATTCTCCAATGAATGAAAACTCATTAAAAACTCTAGGCACAGACGGTGGATAGCATCCAGAAAAATGACAAGCTCTTGAGGCATTGCTTCAAGGAGAAGTGCAAAACACTAGCATTATTTGCATCACAGGTTAACACAAATGACCAGCTATAGAGATTACTATGCCTGATGCGAGGTAGTGAGATACACGGACAAATAAGAATCTTAGGAGTCAAGTTACTTCCAGGATTATTCTCCAAACTATAAAAGCCTAAGTACAAAATCTAGCGCAAGACAATAGCATATCCAAAAACATTACATGTCCAGCCCAAATCGTCCCTCCACCTTGTACCCAATAAACCTTGAGCTGTTCTGCTCCATGTGATTATCAGATAAGCATGCACACAGATCAGGCGTAAGGAAGAGAGTAGAGGGCAACCTGACTTGATGTCGATGCGATTGATCAGGCCGTCATGCTGGAAGAGGAGGTCGAGCTAAGAGTGGCTGGTGTCATAGTCTAGGTTCCCCACGAACAAAGACTTTGCCAAGATCAGTGGCCCTGCAAGATCAAACCTTTTTAAGACCCAGGGCAGCAGAATCCAGCGCAGCACACTCCAAGATTCGGGAGAGATGGTACATCTCACCGTCTGTGCGGCGACGGCCTTGTCCCCGCTGAGCTCGTCTTAGGAGACGGCCAGGATGGAGCCCAGGCGCTGCGCGGGCCTGCAGTTGCGGAGCGGCCTCACGGACAGTACGGGGAAGAAGGGCTCCCACTCGCCGGGATCGAGCAGAAGCATCGCGAGGACGCGTCCGACGCCAAGTATAATGGTGGCGCAGGGCAAGGATGGGCGACGGCGAGATGGCGCGATGGCGCGATGCGTCGTGAAGCAGCAGCCGCACCCAACGCCTTCGTCCATGCGCGCGACGCAGTCCGGCGATGGGCCTTGAAGGAGATGGTGACAGCGGACGGCCAGGAGCGCCGCTTGTGAGCGGCGAAGCCAATGGCTGGCGCATCGAGCCAGGAAGGCGGAGGAGGGGCGGCGGGGTTGAACGGACTCAACGGAGGAGGGCCTGCAGTAGGCGGAGGTCGTCGGACTCATCTAGGGTTTCGGGGATTGGGGGAGAAGGGATTGAGTGGTGGGGGAAGGGGGCGTCGTCGAGGGAATCTGGTGGCAGGGGCGGCCGGCGAGAACCACCATGGAGCGGAGCGGCGGTGCTTGATTTCAACGTGGAAGAAAAGGGGATGAGTGGGGAATTTGGTGGCCGAGCGGATAAGATGGGAGAGGGGCTTGAGAGGATAGGACTGGGTGCGTGGTATAGGGCCAAATAACGCTGGCGAATTTGCTGGCGGGCGGCGGGGCTATTTTCTCCATCGCTGGCGAAAAGGATTCTGGGAGGCCGGCGGTAAATTCGGCCTGGTTGGTCCATTCCAACTCACTTTAATCCCAGCGCGATCCAATCTATTTCGCCGGTGGTACGAATTTTACCCCCGGCACTTTCGGACCAAACTCGCCGGCGGTAAAGCAAGATCCATCCAGGGGCTCTCGGACCACCTTACCGCCGGCATTTTCAACTCCAATTCGCCAGCGGTAACTGCACTACCCCTGGCAACCCCATTTCAACTCGCCGGTGGTAACTTACCGCCGGCATCTTTAAATTGGACTCGCCGGCGGTAAGAAGTGCGGCTATAAGCCTTTTCCTAGTAGTGTCACTTCGGTCCCGTTGGTCCGGCATCAACACCGATTGCAAAAAATGGGCGGGCGTGCAAGCCAACATCGATGTTCTCAATCCAAGTGGCACTAATGAGAATGATAGGGTAAGTAATTCTACTATGTTCACCATATGGCTCATATGAGAAGAATACGGTTCTACTTCATATAGCTCATCAATTTTCTTTTCCGCATATGTGTAGAACTCCATGGCTCAAGGATTGTTTAGGGATGTGGGAAAGAAGAACAAGAAAGGCAACAAGATTCTTGGCAAGCCATTCACCTTGCATCATTGCTATGACGTGCTAGGGAATGAAGAGAAGTGGAAGACGCGCGGCAACTATGGCGGCCCATGCTACCGGTGATGCAACAATCATCGATGATGATGATTCAAGTGATGAAGGGAAGAAGAGAAGCTCCACTCCTCACTCCGTCAACAATGAGCGGAGGAATGTGCATGGTAGGAAGACCGCCAAGGAAATGAAGGAAAAGAAGGCCGGAGATGATGACATTGCCATGGCTATGGAAAGGATTGCAAATGCAAGGTTGCAAGCAAATGAAGATAGAAAGATGCAACGAAACTTGGAGAAAGAGGCTATGGATGCTATTGAAGCTAGGAGAGCCGCTTTGGAGGAGAGGATTGCCGCCAACGAGGAGAGGAAGTTGGCTTTGGAGGAGAAGAGGCAAGCCACCGAGGAGCATGCACGCCTAGCGGAGGAGGAGAGGAAGCTTTTCTTGATGGATACTTCCCATATGGATGAGAGGCAAAAGGAGTACATCAACCTTCTTCGCGATGAAGTGTTGGCCAAAAAGAGATTGTTGGTAGCCAACATGAACACTTCCACTACCGGCATGTTTGGAGGAGGCATGTTTGGAGGAGCCATGCCGACGTTTGGAGGAGGCATGGGAGGCATGGCCGGCATGGGAAGCATGCCCATGCCCACCATGGGAGGCATGGGAAGCATGGGCATGGCCGGCATGGGAGGACCAAGCTATGGAGGAGTCTTTGGAGGGACCATGGGAGGCTCGGTGAGTGGTGTGTATGGGAGTATGGGAGCACCACCGGGAGGCTTCGTGTCTTCCATGAATGCTACTATTCCTCCTTCAACCCAAGATGACGAGGAAGAAGAAGAAGAAGGTGTTGACTTGGAAAATGCGGAAGTGTGATATGCATTTGTGATATGTGTTCCACTTTGTCCATTTGAACCATATGTCGTGTGTCATTGTTGAACTACGTCATTTTGTGTGTCGTTCTTGAACTATGTGATGTATGTTGCACTTTGTGTCTATTTAAATTATGGTACATCATTTGTTTCATGAATTATGTGTGATTATTTGATCTTTGTGATTGCAAAATAGTCCACAAAACTGTTTTCCGCGCCCGCGCGCGCTGTATTTTGGCGCGCCCGGCGGAGGACGATTTTTTCCGCCCGCGCACGCGCTGCATAGTAGCGCGTCCGGCGGGGGGAAATACGGCCCAGCGCGCGGTAGCTGTTTACAGCGCACAGAATCGGTGGTTTAGCGCGCCGCGATTTAGCGCGCCTGTTGGAGATGCTCTAAAGATAGGAGCCTAGGGTTACTGTTTGCAGCTTGCCGAAGAAAATGTCACGAGAAGAAAATCCTAGTATATGCAGGACCAAAGTGATATAATGCTCCAGCTTGTAGGATAATTATCTGAATTGCATATTAATGTTTGCTACAGTACAAATGATAGTTTCAGCTGCCTGGCCCATTCGACGTCTAATCAATTCTTAATTGCAATTCGAAATATTGCTACAATTGGTTTAGAAGTGAAAATGAGTCAGGCTTCCCTTCTCCACCAGTACTTGAGTTTGGAAGAAATCATTTTTTAAAAACCATATCATTATCTGGATTTTTCAAGTATAGATTCATTATTATTTTAGTACCAACTATTTTTTTATGCTTCAGGTGCTCTTTATTTATGTGCAATTAACGGAGATATAAGCAGGTGTCAATCATTGGTTCATTTAGTTTAGGACCAAAGTGAGACCTTTTAACCATATGATACATGTGTCATTTGCAAAGTATATATGGAATGCATGCATAGATGCAAGTGGTACATATACTATGGGTGTACATCTTGTCCTGCATTGAGTAGGGGCGGATGAAGTTCTTAAGGGATACGAGGGCATGGAGCTTGACTTCCCTGCAGGCGAAGGGGGGATGACACTGGGAGAAGTCATTCGTACTATCAAAAGAAAACATCATGTTTCTACCTCACCGACTCCTCATAGTAGCAGTCACCCGACTCCGGTGCCTCAGCCAACTCCACCACCGCATCCTCTCTTTTTTGAACAGAGGAGCGCCCTAGAAGGGCCTCGAACCTTTCATTAAAACAACAGAGGAGGTACATATATATTACAAAGGACCCCAGAGAATGAGAAAAACACACATAGGTCCCTAGCTTTTGTAGGAAAGACCTTGCTAAAAGATCTGAGATCACAATCTAGTTCCTCCTCTTCTCCACTGCGGAGCAACAAACGCAGCTCGCTACATCCATAGACGGCGGCGGGGATAGGACCACTTGCCTTTGGCCTGGCAAAGCTCCCAGCGACTGCGTTGATGAAGGGCCTCCAAAAGGAGGTTGAAGACTTGCCGGAGCATACCGGTGTTGAAGAGACCATCTTGGTCAATGAAATCAGCGCCCAGATCATAGACATTGCAGAAAAGCTCCATGAAGAAAAGGATCTTGAACCCCATCGCTGCTTCAGAAAAGCACTCGAAACACGGCACCACGACTGCAGGGAAGGCAGCCAACCATCAGACCCAAGATTACTGCCACGGATCTGGGAGGTAAGCAGAGATGAGGTCGATGTCGACGGATCTGAGCACTCGCTAGAGCAGCATCAAGAGCCTCCACTTTATTACAGTATGGAAGGGGCAAGATCAGCCGAGGCAGGATCCCACCATGGATGCGGCATCAAGGTGGTAGCATGAGATCCACCGATGCTCTTCTTCGTTCCAAGAACAGATCGAAGAACAAGAGGAGAAGCATCAGCAGATCCGGATCTAACCACCTCCTTATTCGCCGGGGGAAGGCTAAGAACTAAAAGAACTAAAACTAGAAGAAGCCAAACCTCTCTCCCACCCACCGTCGGCCACCATGGCCGGCGGCGGCGAGGGGGAGAGAGGCCGGCGGAGGGAGCAAGGAGAGGAAGGCTCAAGAACTGTAGCGCAACGAGAGCTAGGAGGGGGAACACGGTTCGAAATCCACCACCTCATCCTACTTCGGTGCTTCAGCCGACTCTAGCACGTCAGCTAACTCTGTCGCCTCAACCGACTGATCCGCGCACTAAGCCCGGGTGCAAAAAGCGGAAGATCATAGCTTCGTCGACTAGTAGTACTACTCGGAAGAAAGCCAAGGAGGCTCCTGCCAAGTTACCTTATGATCTGACCGATGATGAAACCATAAACGCCGTGGAGGCCGACATGAAAAGACAATTAGCACCGAAAAAATCCGCAGCCAAAGGAGATAGTAGATCCGAAAGTCAGAAAGCACGTTGTGGACTTGCTTGAGCGACTACCAGCACATGTGGCTAATGCGCCATCAGACTATGATCGCTCTCTTAAGAAGTCATATATCGAAAGGCACCGGACGAAAAGTAATGCAAGCGGGAAGAACATAAAAACCAATCATTGCCCCCGCTCAACGTGTTTTACAATAAGATACTAGCAGAAAAATACAAGGACATACAATCGTTCACCCCGCTATTTTCTGTATGTGATTTATCTCTGTAAGTGAGTCTGTAGCCCAGCTCGTTCATTGCGTGTAATTATCCTCACTATATTTTTTTGTACGCTATTATGCAGAATGAAGATTCAAGAATGCAAAAGATGGAAAATTTGTGACACTGGGTTCATTGACCCATATACCGTTCAATGGCTTACGGTACAAAACCACGCAGAGGACAGCGAGGCGACAGCGGGGCGATAGGCGGGGCGGCGCGGTGGCGGGGCGGGGCGAGAGAGGGGCGGGCGAGAGCGGGCGGTAGGCGGGCGATAGGCGGGCGAGAGCGGGCGAGAGAGGGGCGGGAGTGGGGCGGTAGTAGCTGAGGTGGCGCGATCTGATTCGTCCACCTCAGCTAGCCGTTGGGGTAGCCGTTGGTACTTCAAAAAAACCCTAAAATTTCATCCCCCCCCCTATAAATACCACCATATGGTTTCACTCACTCCACACCCATTTCATCTCCTCCACTCTCCATTTCCACTCCTCTCAACGCCATGTCTTCGTCCAGCAGTTCGAGCAACGGAATAGAGGGTGATCTGATCGATGCATTCCAGGCGGAGTACGAGGAGGAGATGCTGAACGAGGAGGAGGAGCCAAGACGGCCGCGACGGCGCCGAGAGTTCATCAGACGTGATCGTCTGGGTGCAAGCGAAAAGCATCTACCCCTCCTGGCCGGTGTTCATGAAAGGTGTTACTCTTCCACAAAGTGAAAAGCAGCGAATGTTCACTGCTGCTCAAGCAGCTTGGCGCAAAGATGTCGAGTGTGCCTGGAGTGTTGAAGGCTAGGTTCAACATTCTAGCAGTTCCGGGACGCTCCTACTCGAGGCGTACTCTTGGGTTGATCATGCGTGCATGTGTCATTCTGCACAACATGATCATCGACGATGAGCGTGGTACAAATTTGGAGCACGACTATGAGACCGTTGAGTCCAATGTCGGCCCCGCAATACACCACCATGCACCACCAAGCCTAGCGGCCGAGATTCGGATGGACAACGAAATGAGGGACTCACCGGTGTATACACAGCTCCAGCAAGATTTGATTGAGCATGTGTGGGCTCATAATGCCTAGATTATGTAATTTTTTCAAATTTTTATGTAATTTCTTTTTATGATGTAATCGGTAACAATTTTAGTTCAATAAAATAAATTCCTTCCATTATTTTTAATGTTGTAATCTGAAAAAGAAAAGCTAATGTCGAGGAGAGAGAAAAGCTGATGTGGAGGAGAGAGAAGTGAGAGCTCTCACTATAGCCCATGCATTGGCAAGGTGGGGTGAGAGTGGGGTGAGAGTGAGGGAAAAAGCTGACGTGGCGGGTGAGAGTGAGGCTATGCATTGGCACCAGCCTAAGACATATAAGTTCAGTCAAAAGTTAAGTCAATATCTTCTAAGTTTGCCCAAGTTTATACAAAAAAAATATGAACATCTAAAATACTAAATCAGTATTAATAGATTCACCATAAAGTATATTTCCTCAATATGTATATTCTATATTGTAGATGTTTATATTTTTCGTACATATTTGGTAAAATTTAGTAGGGTTTAACTTTTAACTTAGCTTATACACTTTATATTTTGGATATTTTGGGACGGAGGAAGTACATATTCTAACCACAAGTGCTTATTTGACGAAAAGAACTTCCTAGGATTTTTTTTTTGTAGTATTAGGATTCTTATGTAAATTTTTCTATGTTGGGTTTTCTTTTGCGAAAAGGACCACCGATCATCAACAACAGTATAAAGAACACCAAAGTTAATAAAAATTACAAATAGGTGTTTGGACCCCATAGTGAAGACTACGAGCGCTGGAGCGAGCCGAAGGCACGCCGTCGTCCTCACCCTTCCATCACCGAAGCCGAAGACTACAAGCTTGTCGAAGTTTAGTTTGTTGCAGTAGACGGACGGGAAGTCGTCATGCTAAGACCGCAAAATACCAACGCAATAGAGCATCAACCAACACAAAATATGAGAACCGTAGATTAGAATATCCAAACCTATAACTACACATACGAACACGAAGACAGGTTGGATCCGAGAAGATCCTCCGGACACAGAACTCCACGAGCCCTCCATCGGGCGCTAGGCGCGCCACCGAAGCCCTCCATCGGTTTGACCGACCGACCACGCGGCTCCCGCAAAGGAAACGGGACGGCGAAAGGAAGGCAGGCAGTAATAAAGGCCAGCCAGGCAGCGGCGACCAGCAGCGAGTCCATTTTAAAACCTTCCTCCTCTCCCTCCCCGTTCCATCCTCCCCATTCCGCCTCCGTTCCCCGTACAGCCCGACGCGGCGAGCCCCGGAAACCCTAGCCGCCTCCGCCGCCGCGCCCTTCCTCTCGCCGCGCGCGCGCGCGCGCCGTGGACCCGGTTCGTCCCCCTCCCCCGTACCCTCGCACCCCGCGCTAGGGTTTTTCGGTGGCGGCCATGGACGAGCTGCGGCGGGAGCAGCACCGCATCGCCGGCCACCCCTACGCCTTCGAGGTGAGCGCCGCCCGCCCGCCGGGCCAAAACGCTACACCCCTTTGGGCGGGCGGAGGTTTTTGGGCTGACGCGTAGGGTTTTGGTTTTGGGTTCTGGCAGGTGGGGTCCTTCTTCCTGCGCGGCTACTACAGCGTCCTCGCCAACACCCCGGAGCTGGCCAGGCAGTTCTACACGGCCGGGAGCACCGTCGTCAGGCTCGACTGCCAGACCCTCGACTCCGCCTTTGGGGAGACGGTCGAGGTATCTAAAGTTCTACACCCAATCTAGTAGTAGTCATGTTTCTGCTGTGTTTACTCCCACTGATGCCGATAGTCGTGACCCATGCCGTGTTAATTACCAAGTACATGTGGGTGGTGTGCAATGCATCCTCATGCCTGTCCTGTCCTGTTCTCTTCTGTTCTGTTCTGATAGATGGCTGGTGAGTATGCACCCGACTGAATGTGCCTACTGTCTTAGTTTTCAGTGCCTTGTTTTGTGATGGGATTTTCTGTGTTGCTGGGGATGAAGAAACTTAGGGCCTTTTGGAACGATTATTATGCAAGTGGTTTCATGTAATTTGTATTAGGAAAAACACTAGAATTACCAGGTTCACAAGTTTTTATGATTCAGGATCTGGTGCTCAAACAGTCTCCTAGTGGTGTGGATGTGTATATCAGTTGATGTGAACTTTCGTATTCTCCATTTTGTTTCCATCCATTTCCTGCTGTTATATTAGATCACTGGAAGTAAAAGATTAGTGTTCAAGAGTAAACAGGGCAGAGTTCGCGGGTTGTGGTTTGATCTCTTATTTAAAGTTGGTCTCTCATTCTGTGCAATTGAAATGCACAAGTATCGTTTTATTACCTTAGTTTTTACCGGGCACCCTTTATATTTTGTTACCTATGCTTCATGATAAGTTGGTTGGTATGGTTACAAGGCTTTCTCTGAACACCTGGTTAATGCTAAATGCCTGATGACTATACTTCTTTGTTCTTGTTGTGATTTTTCATGCTTCATATTTCAAATATCGAAAACCCTGTCATTGAACTAGCGGAATCATTATTTTATAGATAGCTTTTTTGTTGTTCGTTTCAGCTTGCAAACTTGTAGTATGGCAACCTACTGTCCCAGTTTCATTATCTAGTATATTTGCCTTACCTTTGTTCTTCTTAAATTATGCAGGAAATCAATGATATATTGATGTGCATGAATGTTCACAAGGTTGAGGTTAGAACGGCTAATTTCTTGGAGTCATGGGGTGGATCCATCTCTGGGTTGGTCACTGGTCTAGTGCAACTCAAGGGCTACCCTTCACGCAAGAGATTCTCCCAGAGTTTCGTTCTTGCTCCTCAGGTCGAACCAGATGGATTTTTTGTGTACAGTGACATCTTTAAGTTCATCTGTGATGAGTACGATACTCATTACCAAGTTGCTGATTACGGTTTTGCTGACAGTATACCCCATATGGCTGCTCCTAATACCTTGACTGAAACAGGTATTGCTCCTGACAGTGTTCAAGTGAATTGTGCATCGAAATAACTGTCACTCGCTGTTGCCTGTGGTTGAGCTACTTCTGTTTAGTGCTTTTATAATTTGAATTACATCATAGCTGATGATAGCTGTTCTATGACATATATTGTCTATGTATCAAGTACATCTTGATGCTAGTTCTATTTCGCATATAGGTTTTATTGTTATGTGTTATTTAGATATAGTCATCACAAATTCTCGCCTGGAGCATCTCTTTTGATTTCCCCCCTGAAGACTGTTGAATCCCCTTATCATGTTTCATTTTGCCAACTTTAGTGATTAATTTACCCCTTCCCATTCTAAGTAATATAACTATGGTCCTAGTTTTAGGTAGTACTCCGTTCTAGACAAATTCCCAGCTTCTGTTATTTTTACATATCATTTGTGTATTCTTCTGCATTCTTCTTGAGGAATAGTATCTTCAGTTGTAGCCATAGTTGTAGTGATAAGAGTTTCTTTTATGGTTGATTCTCAGCATCTGATTATGTGGCTGAAGAACTTGAAGCAAATGGGTTTGAAGCTCCTGTTGATGTTGAGGAAAGGGAGAGTGGTATTATATATGAGAACTATGAAATGCAGCAGCAAGATCCTTTGGAGTATGAGGCTCCAATCAACGAAGAAACTCATATTGAATATCCTACTCCCTCTTTCCCCAGTACAGCAGACATTAAACAGGATGCATCTCTTGCTCCTCCCCACTCTCCTTCCCCACCTGCCCCTGAAGAAGAACCTGTGGGAGAACCACCTAAGCAAACATATGCTTCAGTGGTAAGCAAACATGTAGTGCATTTTTAATCATGCCAAATTCTTAGTTTCAACTTTATGGTGATTGGTTGCAAATTTGTCAGCTGCGAACAAAAGGACCCGCTGGCCATCAGGTTATCCACTCCAATCCTGTCAACAAGGCTATGGTGGGGACTGCAGAGTCACAGCTAGTTCGACAGGCAGTGCAAGAGAAATCCAACTTGGACACTCGTCGGGATGCCAGTGTCCCCGAGGATGAAGGTTTCTTTCTGTTGTATACTCACCTTCTCCCGCTTCTCAATCTTTTCGGATCTACCTTGTGAATGTTTTGCCATTTTCTAACATTTGGCAAATTTCAGTTATCCATTAATGATTGACTGTTCTATGTTGACACCCTTTGCCCTTTAGCACCGAGAATGGATTTCAACTTGTTTTTTGTTTCAAACTTTCCTGTTTTAAGCCCATCCTCTGTGTTAGGTGGTTTGAAGTCATATTATTGCATGTCACCAAATCTCCCTTTTATTGCCCAATTCATCGGTTAGGTGAAATCCTAAGTGGGGAAGCTCTCGTTTGACACACACACACACACACCACTGTCTTTTTTGTTACTTTTGGATTGTAGTCACTCCTATGTTATTTATTTCAATATTTCAAGAGATGCTACATTATCCTGAATTATGGCAGTTAATGCTATCTCTAGCTTGTTGATTTGCTTGACGATATTTTCCCTGCAATCATCGTTACTCATGCATGCTAGTTGTCTTTCTGCCACTGATTAACTGACGCGTTTAAGAATACGAAAACCGGTCATGCTGTGTTTTCTTGCTGGAATAGCTTATTGGGTACTTAAAAGCTGCACATTCAAATTTCTTTTCGAGGGAGAGCTGCACATTATTTTAGATTCATGAGTATGCTAATGATTTATGTATGTGACCTTCAAGTGTAAATTTTCTGACCTGGTCGTTAATTGAAGTTGTGTTTGGATGTATGTGCATGTGAAGTGCAGAAAACTGAACCGTATACATTTGAGTTTACTTTTGGTCTCTTATCCACAGCCATTTGATCCTGTTTTGTCATCCTTGCAAAAGAAAAACACTAACTTTTATGTGCCATTGTGTATGGTATTTGTGTATGTCTAAAAATTTCTGTGGACATAATCTTTTTGGTTATCTATTGACTAAATGATGGATTTTATTTTCTGGCAGAAGAGTTCCTATCGGTGTATGTTGGTAATCTTTCTCCGGCGACTTCAGTCTTTGATCTTGAAAAGGCCTTTCAGGCTTTTGGAAGAATTAAACCCGATGGAGTTGCTATACGGAGTCGCAAGGTTTGTTTCTTCTGTGATTCTATCTAGATTTTGTTCTTGCTGTTGGCTTTCCTGATTCATTTACTAATATGCAGGAGGCTGGAGTTTTCTTTGGCTTTGTTGAGTATGAAAGCATGAGGGGCATCCAGAATGCGTTGGAGGTGTGTTTTTGAATTTCTTAGGCTGTCATTGATTTGAGTTTTCTTAGTCTGGCATGCTCCTGCATTATTTGTACATCATCTACATTGCGAACTTGTTTTCTGCATCCTCTTCCTATCCCCAGTAGCCATGCCCAAGTGCTTAACATGTTTTTGCAAATTCTGCTGTAACAAATGAAAGAAAAAAAGCAAATATTTTTCTTGAAGGCTAGTACACAGGACATAGCCCACGGACTTCTGTTTTATGCATGATCAAAAAACATGTTGAAGATCTTTTATCCACCACATCAAACTACTAGCAGTAGACTTCACTGTTACATCTAGATTTTTTGTATTCAGGTGTTAGTCAGTAGTTGATGTCCATAGAAATGTACGAGACAGAGTGGTCCGTGAATGGCTGAATGCCCACTATATGATGTCATTATACCTGAATTTAACTTTTTATGGTGATCTTTTGTACATCAGGCATCTCCAATTGAGCTGAATGGGCGTCAAGTATTTGTTGAGGAGAGGAGGCCTAGCAGTATAATCTTCCGTGGTGGCGGAAGTAAGTATCTGTCACGTACCCTATAGAGCATGGCCCCATGATAAAATTTCATCATAATTAGAAATCCCTACTTTCAAAGGACGAGAAAAATACCCCTAGAATGTATTTTAATCCAATTTTACTTAAATAGAACAGGGCTGTGGTTTTTGAATTCATGTCCTTTCTTAGGACTGTTAAGTGTTAACTATTTGCTTCCACCTGAAAGCATCTTTATCCAATTTGAGTTCAATAGAACAGGGCTGTGGTTTTTGAATTCATGTCCTTTCTTAGGACCGTTAAGTTTTAACTATTGCTTCCCCCTGAATGCATCTTTATCCAATTTGAGTTCAATAGAACAGGGCTGTGGTTCTTGAATTCATGTCCTACTATTGCTTCCCCTAGAATGTATTTTTATCCAATTTGAGTTCAATAGAACAGGGCTGTGGGTTTTGAATTCATGCCCTTTCTTAGGACTGTTAAGTGTTAACTATTGCTTCCCCTAGAATGTATTTTTATCCAATTTGAGTTCAATAGAACATGGCTGTGGTTTTTGAATTCATGTCCTTTCTTAGGACTGTTAAGTGTTAACTATTGCTTCCCAATTTGCAGGACGAGGACGGGGAAGAACTTCAGATTTCTCAAGGGGTCAATATGGTGGGCGCTATGAAACGGATTACTCTACTCGGTCAAAGGGAAATGGGTACCAAAGGAGGGGTGGACGTCAATATGACGATTACGAGTAGTTTCACATTTTCTCTGCTGGCGAATGGTCGTATCCTATTTGGTGCTCTCTACCTGGTGCGGCCCTGGCCACAATTTTGTCACAACAAAGGGCGGTTATCTGGGGAAACTTTGAGTATCGCTTAGCCGTTATTTCATGCCTCGTCTCTAGATGGGAGTTATATATCAATTGCTGCATGATAGTAATTTCTGCTGCATATCTGGTATGAATGAAACCTGAGCTGCTGCCGAGACATGAAAAAGAAGGGTCAGTGTTATCATTTGATCTGTGTCCATCAATAGTTTTAGTAATAATTTTATCTTCCTAGCATGTCGCAATGTGTACAGCTGCAATGTTTGCCTGAGCTGTGCCGCAGGCACATGTAGCGTACGGCATTACAGCCGTTGAAGCTATTCATGTTTGCGAAGGTCATGCTTCAGAGCTTATAATTTGTAGACGCTAGCCTGCGAAACCCTTTAGTTTCTATGAAGCATAACATCGTAGGTGATTCTTTTCCGAGCTCATATCCCTCGAACCTCCGCAAGGGATTCGGTGGCTAGTCCTTGTCAATCGGAGCCGCATGCTTCGCTTTCGGGATGCCCTCCAAAGTTGCGAACTCAATGAGATCCACTTGCAAAACCGTTGGTTCATGTGGTCAAATGAGAGGACGAGCCCAACTTTATGCAAGCTTAATGCTTTCTATTGCAATGAGGAGTGGGACCTTTGCTTTGGCACGCATGTCCTTTACGCCCTTTCCTCATCGCTCTCGGACCATTGCCGTCTTCTCCTTGTCGATGATAGTGGCCCTAGGAGGCCTAGATCTTTCAAGTTTGATTTTTTTTTTTTGGCTCAAGCTTCCGGGATTCAATGATGTGGTGATGAGGGCTTGGAACACACCTTCCATCCATACCGAGCCTTGTCAAATCCTCTACCATAAGATGCAAGAAATGGGCAAATGCCTTCAAAAGTGGGGAAAGAGTATCTACTCCAACACGAAGGTGTTGTTGCACGCGGCCCTTCTCGTCATTCTCCATTTTGACATGGCACAAGATGTGAGGCAACTTTTTCCCAC
The DNA here is from genome assembly GCF_022539505.1 of Lolium rigidum. NCBI lineage: Eukaryota > Viridiplantae > Streptophyta > Magnoliopsida > Poales > Poaceae > Lolium > Lolium rigidum. Next base: position 78,105,198 of record NC_061514.1, on the reverse strand, counting down.
GGAGTTGGAGTTCCGTGCTCGGTTAAAGAGGAAAGTCATCGCTCTTGCCGTGGTAAAGAGGGCTAGAAAGAAGCAATCTTCGAGGTTTACCAATATAAAGGAGGGGGATGCTAATACAATTTTTTTTCCATTTGAGGGTAAATGCTAGAAGGAGAAAGAACCACATACACCGCTTAAAGCATAACAATGGGTGGATCACCGGACATGAGGAAAAAGAGAAAATCATCTTTGATCACTTCAAATCGGTTATGGGGAGAGGAGATCCTAGCTCCCATGACTTCAATTCGGCCGAGCTAAATTTTTCTTCACCGGACTTGCATTCACTTGGGGAGCCCTTCACGGAGGAGGTCAAAGTGGCTATTGCTCAAATGCCCGGGGATAAGGCACCGGGGGCGGATGGTTTCACCGGCCTCTTCTTCAAGCGGTGTTGGGAGATTATAAAAGTGGATGTCATGGCCGTGGTCCAATTATTTGGGAACCTTCATGTGGAGAACTTTCATTGGCTCAACTCTGCAAATATTGCGTTGTTGCCAAAGAAGGAGGGTGCCGAGGAAATCTCCGACTATCGACCCATTAGCTTAATACATGCCATCGCCAAGATTTTCTCCAAGACGCTTGCAAACCGATTGGGACCGTTCATGGATGAGCTTGTCTCCAATGCCCAAAGTGCTTTCATAAAAAAACAAAGCATTCACGACAATTTCCTCTATGTCAAGAACCTTGCTACAAGATACCATAAAAATAAGACCCCGACTCTCCTCTTCAAGCTTGACATCTGTAAAGCGTTCGACTCCGTTCGTTGAGGATACCTTGTTGACCTTCTTGAAAAAGGGGCTTCCCGGCTCGTTTCCGGAATTGGATTGTCTCGCTCCTCGTCACCGCCTCCTCGTGGGTGCTCCTTAATGGTGTGGCCAGCCTCCCCATTAGACACGGCCGCGAGCTTTGGCAAGGGGACCCTCTCTCGCCACTTCTTTTTGTCTTGGCCATTGACACGCTTGCCCAAATCCTTGTGAGAGCGACTAGCCATAATATGCTCCACAAATTGAAGGGGAGGGAAAATATTCTTCGCACCTCGCTTTATGCGGATGATGCGGCGATCTTTGTGGCTCCGATCAAAGAGGATATTCAAAACCTCGCTTGCATTCTCCATGACTTCGGGAAGGTCACTGGGCTCTCCACGAACTTCCTCAAAACCTCCGTTGTGCCTATTGGATGCGGCAACCTTGACCTTGATAACATCCTACAAGGGATCCCGGTGATGAGGGAATCTTTCCCGCTTCGCTACCTTGGACTTCCGCTTACGGTTAGGTGCCTTAAGAGGAGAGACATTCAACATCTTGAGGACAAATGCGCCGGAAAGCTACCCACTTGGAATGGGAAATACATCACGACGACCGGCCGTGCCGCTCATGTGAAGTCCGTCATTGCCTCCCAAGCGATCTACTATCTAACCGCGCTCTCTATCCCCGCGAGCACCATCACCTTCATTAACAAGATCGAACGTGCTTTCCTTTTGTCCGCAAAGGAACATACTACGGTGCAAAGTGCAAAGTAAATTGGGATTTGGTTTGTCGACCGAAGAAGCTTGGGGGCCTTGGCATCTTACATATTGATAAATTTGCGACGGCTCTACGCCTTCGTTGGCCTTGGTTGGAGTGGAAGGACCCTAATAAAATTTGGGTGGGATCCGGGAACCCTTGCACGGAGCAAGACATGGAGTTATTCTATACCACCACCATCATCACGGTTGGAAATGGAAGGAAGACCCCTTTTCGGCATGCCCCATGGATTGAGGGGAAAAGACCTATCGACATTGCACCGTTGATCTTTGCCTCCTCCAAGCGGAAAAATTGGAAGGTGGCGCGAGCTTTGCATGACAATGCATGGGTGCAAAAAATTGACTGCGACCAAGATTTCTCCTTGGAGCACCTTTCCCAATTTGTTGACCTTTGGAGCCACATAGACAACTTCCAACTTAACGACAACATTGAGGATGATATCTCTTGGAGGCTCACGGATAATGGGCAATACACTACAAAGTCCGCTTATGAGGTGCAATTCTTAGGGTCTACTATGTCAACACTTTACAAGTCGGTTTGGAAGGTTTGGGCTCCACCGAAGATCAAGTTCTTCGCTTGGCTTGTTAATCAAAATAGGATACGGACCGCCGACCAGTTGGCTAAGCGGGGATGGCCAAATTGTGATCTTTGCCCTCTTTGCAAGCGTTGCACGGAGTCCATCGACCATATTTTTGTGCATTGCCGTTTCACCTTGAGACTTTGGGACAAGGCTAAAGATTGGTTGGGTCTCCTTCCTCTACACACAAACAATTGGGCGGTGCTCTCTTTCCCGGAGTGGTGGAATTCGATGACCACGGGCCAAAACCGCAAAGGGTTGGCCTCGCTCTCCATGCTCATCATTTGGGAGATATGGAATGAGAGAAACGATAGGATTTTCAAGAACAAGCAAGCCCTTTGCAAATCGTCTTCGATAGGGTTCGAAAGGAGGCTAGCTATGGGTCTTAGCCGATGCGAAAAATTTGGGCCATTGGATGCCGGGAGAGTAATGTTGTAATTTGTAACAATCCTTTTACTTTCTTGTAAAACTCCTATCTTAATCAATGAAATGGGCAAAGCTTTTGCCCTCGTTTGAAAAAAAAACATCGTAGGTGAAGACCGTTGCACAACTCAGAAGGCACGGTGAGATGCTCGTGTGGTAGCTGACACATACAAGGGATCACCGACTCGAGGATCAATGGGTGTTTAATCATGAAATGCATTGAGGAAGTGCCGGCTTGATCGAGGAGCTGAGCGTTGCTACTGGGACGTAGTAGTGTCTGCTGTCATTATTAGTATGAATCTCTCTGCGACTAGAGTTCAGCCTACCTTCCTGATGCAGTTGCAGGGAAGCATGAAGGCATGTGCCAGCCATCAAGGCGCGCCAGCATGGGGAAGTTACTACGGGGTAATACAATGCATAACCTGCAGGATCTTATTCTGAACCAAGAAACATTAGGCTGCATTTTTTGCATTGTTAAAAAAACGTTGCTGGCATTTGCAGATGAAGTCACCAAGCCCTTTGCCCCTCCAACAATTCCGGGATTTATTCTTGACACACACCTAGATCATTCGCGGATCACACAGAAACACCATACAAGCTAGCATGACCATGACCATTAGTACAAGTACGTCGTTAGCACGCACGCCTCGGGCTGTCCTGGCCACCATGGTCAAACAGCCGCAGAAGCCAGCTGCATCGGCTGCGCAGCGGGAGGCTCCGGCGCTCCTTGCTCGCCTTCTCCGACATCGAGATCGTCGTCGTCGTCCTGCTCCCACAGGAAGCTGGCGTACGCCGCGAGGACGTGGCTGCCATGACGGCCAAACCACGGTTAGCTACCGGCCAGCTTGAGGGAGCTTAGATTCAGTGTACTTTTGTATGGTGGACGGCAACGTGCGTACCTGTCGCGCGGGGCTGCCTGCACCGACTTCTGGAAATAGGCGAGGGACCTCTCGTGGTCACGGTGCACCGCCCACACCAGCTTGGCGTACTGCGACATGATCTCGCCGTCGCTCGGGTCGGCGAGCATGGCGCGCGAGTAGTACTCCTCGGCCCTCCTGGGGTCGCCCTTCACCTGATTCATCAGTTGGCAGCACAGCAGATCAAGGACAACTACTTGATCTAAAATGGTCAATAAGAATTCTGAAGACAATGGCCTTGATCACTGAGAAACAGTGTAGGAGTCTGTCTGACATCCTTTTTCCACCATGCTGAATTCAGGTCCTAGGCTCCCAGCTGTGCTTTTTTGAGTAAGTTACAATGTTCACAGTGCCAAAGCACAAAAACAAATGAATCTTTTCAAGTTTAATTTGTTCTATTTAACACGGTTCGAGTGGTTGGCAGAATGGCAGATGCATATAGATCCAAAGCTCGCTTAAATTTGTGCTGACCGTAGATTACACGTACCACCAACCGATCCCTTGTTTTTGCGGAGCTGAACTAATGCCAAGAACATCTATGCGAACTGAACTAGCTAGTAGACTGTTAGGCATCCAACTCTTGATCGGAAAAGGTCATGCACACGGTTTCAGACTAAACAGTTCATGAATCATGACAAGATATAGCAGTGAGAAAGATCATACAGTACCTCGTGGAGGAACTGCGCGTAGTTGCGGAGGAACAGCGCGTTGCCGGGCTGCTCGTCCACCATCTCCTTGTACTGGGCGTCCAGCGCCATCACGACCTGCTCGTCCACGCCGCTCATCATCCTGGCCGCGGCGGCCTGGGAGTCCATGCCGGCGGTGAAGAGGCCGGAGGCGATGCGGTCGATCCCCACGCCTCTCGCCAGGAACAGCGGCAGCTCCGGCAGTTCCGGCTGCACCACCGCCTGGTCCTCCTGATCGTCCTCCAGCTCTTGCTCGTGGTGCGGTTCCATCTGGACGGGCGGTGCCTTGGTGCTGAAGGTGTTGTAGATGGAGAAGGAGAGCTCGGTGTGGAGGCCGGTGGTCTTGTTGTCGTCGTTGGGGTTGAGGGACGGGAGGTGGCTGTCGGAGAAGGCTCGCCGGAGGTGGAGAGAGGAATGGGAGGATGGGGAGGAGGAGGAGAGGAAGGCGTGCAGGTATGGCGTGGAGGAGCTCCGTAGCAGCATCGGTGCTCTCTATGGGCGTCTTCTTGCTGGCAGGAAAGGTGAGGTTTCCTCGAGATCTCGCCTCCCGTGGCTTGATTTGTATCACATGAACCGCGGCGTGTTTTGTACTTGCGTCCATGTCGGCAGTTTAATATATACTTTTTTTTTCTATCTAAAGCGTCTGTTCATGGTGATGGCGGTGGGTGCATGCACGTGAATCATTATCCAGTTTACAAGAAACGAGCTCTGGATTCTACATGTATCAACCGGCAGACTCCTGACTTTTCACCGGCAGTGAGGACGTGTCATGGGGTTTGATCCCAAGCTTACTTGGAATGCTACATGCGTGTGCATCTGTACTCTAGTGCAAGTGCAATTCATGAAGGAAAAACAAGGCCTGCTCAGAGTTCAAAGTTCAAACTTCTCCCTTTTCTAGGACAAGAGGATGCTAGATTAAGCCATCTGCCAGCTGAACTTTGCTTCAAGACGATCGCGGGTCACTTCCCAAGCGCTGAAGCGCAGGAAGCTCTTGGGCATTCATGCATCCACCCAGCTAAACTAAGCCATCCGCGTCCGGTTTCATGTATCTCACGTGTCCGTCCTCTGACTTTGTGGCAATATGTCCTCACAAGTCAAATTCAACGTTCATTTTTTTAGCAATAAAACAACACTTCATTAAAGCACGCGAGCCGCCTCATTAAAAACCTTCCAGTCTCCTTCGATACCCTGATAAAGAAAATAGTGCGTCAGAAACTCGCTGCTCAGTGATAACAGGTTCATTACAATCAGCAAGAATATTACTCCTAAGACCCTCTAGCGGTCCCATAAACCAGACATGCCAGCCCAAACCTCTAGACACCGAGCCTCTCGCCAAACAATGCGCCATGCACTCTCGAGCTCCCGGCCCTAGTGCTTAGGGAAATCGCTAACCAACCAATTACACTCTCCGGACTGAAAAAAAGCGAGAATCAAACAGCCATCATTCATGAATTAAGCGGAGCAGTCAATCAATTTCTGTGATCAATTTCTTCACAGAAATCTCGCCAACCTCGTGCAAACTGCCGGCGAAAAGGTTGCAGGAAACCACGTCACGAGTTCAAGATAACTCATCAATCCGCAAGAACAAATGGCGCAAAAAGAAAAGAGACGATTTTGTGTTCATAAAAGATCAAAAGATCATTCAACCAGCGTGAAACCATTCTTGACGTACTGCAGGCAAGGAAACGGCAGGTCCAACGCCTGCTCGACCATGCTCGACCTCGACAGGAGCTTGCTAAGAACAAAGTCTCTACCACTACGTCCTACAGGCGCACCACGCAGTATCGTCTTATCGCGGCAGGCGACCAGGGTGACGTTGCAGAGCCATGGGGCGGCCGCCATGAAGGCCAGCCCGAAGTGCTGCTTGTACGCGCTGCAGACCTGGGAAACGTACTTGCCCATAGAAAGCGTGCTCTCGAAAGGGGCTTCGTCTTCAACATCTGGGCATAGCTCTGAATCAGAATGCAAGTTCACAACTACAGTGCCATGGACAGGGTGTACTTTCTCATCTAGGTTCTTCAGGAATGCCCCGTCGATGTCCCAGAGCTTGCGGGGAAATATGTCGTTTCCATCATAAGCGTCGATGAAGACCAAGTCGTAAACGTTGTTATCGGTAGCAATGAAATCTTCTGCATCTGTTATGTGGAGGAAGATACGGTCATGGATGCCTCCCCACAGCAGCTTGTCTGCGTCAGCAGGCTGCATGGAGTGAGATGATAACCCTTTCGCAGGTGATGCAGGGAAACCCATGGATTCAACCGAGGCTGAAACGACAACTGGATCGATTTCCACAATGTGGACGGCAGCACCTGAAACAGATGATAAGTGTTTCTATTAAGTGGAGAACTGCAGAACCAAGGAATTACAGGTACAACTACAGTAGGGCTGTGTTAGCCCAAAAATCAATCAAATGATTTGCCTTCAGCAGTTTAGTGCACGGAGCTGGCCGGCTGGCCCTATCCTTCTACACTTTTTTATGCATTCAGATGCTAGTTATTATACACATTACTGGTGCACTTTTGCAGTTACACAAGCCGGGTGTATCGTTTCTAACCAGCCAACAAAGACCTGAAGGTAATAACTTCAATTCAGTTTGTGCTGTGCAGGAAACAAAATTACCCAAACAAAAATCTAGTAACAATTTATATGGGGTAATAAACATTAGTGAAGTCAGTGGTAGCATACCTTTGAATTTACTAGCCAAAAATAATGGTATGCTGCCGCCACCATGGCCTATACAAAGAATTTTCATAGTGCCGTGCTCAGAAACTGCTCGAGGGACATCAAAAGAACAGCAAGATAGTGCTGTCAATCCAGCTGATACCATACTCTTGGCATCTGTAAATAACGGCTGTCAGATACTCAGATGTGTATGAGGTATAGAATCAAAACTTAAAAACATGTGAAAAATGAAAATGTTTTAGTTTTGCATATAATTTAACACCTACATGCTCATCTACAGAAAACCTGCATCGTATCTTGACGACACATAACACTTGCAGCTAAGAAACAATCAGGGGAATAATGTTACTGATGTCTGTTGACCTAGAAGATATACAACAAACCAGCATGGACATATTATCCTCAATTCATCATTACGATTGGTTAAACATAGTACAAGTGAACTCACAAGGAACAGCTACACAATTTGGTTGTTGCATCGAGTAAAATGCTCTATCACCGCCGGACCTGTAACACGCCATTACTTTTGCAGCAGTTTGCCGTGTATGGTCATTAAAGCGCATTACTCTCCACTGGTAGCCTAGTATCTTAAACTGGTCAGCTACAGTTGATTCTGGGTATAGTGCTGAATTTCTCTCTTGAAGCCATCTCTCCATTACCGGCCACTGATCGCTGGCCTGCCATGAAAAAAAGAAAATGCATTTCTGTATGAATCCAGAACAGATTGGTCTAAGCTCTTAAAAAATCAATAGTATATTGTACAGTATGGATACATGAGTAGATTCAAAATGATTGTAATAACGCATAACCAAAGTTGTCATCAATTCATCATGATAAGTAGCATATGAAATATTCAAGTTAGACAAAACAAAAGGTACCCCCTCCAGCACAGGTTAATTGATGCACATGGTACTAGAATCAAAACTGGACATAGTAATGGCCTGCAACAATTAATTTGGGCCGGAGGTAGTACCATTTTACCCCCATGTTCTTCAACCACAATGAAAACTTTTTTTTTTGTCAGCAACCAGCATGAATCAATCAATTCATACAGAAATTTGATGTTTAAGGTCTAACATTTGGAGGACCGCACTCGTAGTGATCTATGAGGAAAAAGGTGTTCAGTTCGTTAGCTTCTCTAGCATAGGCAGCAGACGAGGAGCTCCGAATCTCCATTTCTTCAAGCCAGAAATAGACCAAGATGTGAACTAGGGAGAAAGGAAGCGGAAGCTACCGGCTGGGAGGCTGGGTACGCCACGACGGAGACGACGCCATTGCCGTGCTCGGAGTGGCGGCGGAAGACGGTTTGTGCCCCGTCGCCGGGGCCGTCGTCGTCGCCCCACCACTCCTTGTAGTAGGACCAGTCCCCCTCGTCCTGGGGAGGCTTCCTCCTCGCGCCTACTGAGGCTGCTGCCGACAGTCGCCGGATGGCGCCGCCGGCGCACTTTGACGCCGCCGCCCGCAACATGGTCCCTCGTTACCGCTGAGTCCGCAGGTGTGTTTCGTGGGCTTTGGGTGGCGGCGGTGAGCAGGACGAAAAGCCTACAAGATGCCAAGGGCATAAGCCCAGAAGGCCAGAACACACTCGTAGTTATATTATTTCGGCCCAAATAGCAGTTTAGGGTGTGTTTGTTTTGGCGATAGGGTACATTGGCTCAGGTAATTCTCAAGAAAAAAAAAGTACATTGGCTCATGCACCCCAACCACCTCGCTACGGTTGCAGGCGGCGACCACATTCCATCCCGCAAAAGAAAAATCAGAGCCAAAGGAGTTAGACAATTGGACCAGGTTCACAAAAGAATCTGCCACACATCCCGCCCCCTAGCATCAATGGTGCTAACGACGACGGTCGAGGGAGCCAACGACCGCAGTCGGTTTGGAAAGCATCAGGAATCAAGACTGCAATAGCGACGGCGGAGTGGGGAAAGGAGGGCGAAAGTTACAAGCAACTAAGACCTAGGACTGGGAAAATGGTGGATCTGCATGAATTTTTGACCAAGGTGATAACACTGTCGTCGTACTCGGTCGAAAGGTCCGGCACCTCCGGCATACATAATACGGGTCCGAACGCCTCTGACAGATAAAATAAACATCAGAAAAACAAAGAGTCAGAGAGCCGAGTCACCTCTGATGGGAGTCGGGAGTCTCTAGGAGTTATTAATAATCGCCCATCAGTACAAAGACTCATCGGAGATGACCCACACAAGGTGACAAGTCAAGATAATATGCCCATCAGAGAGGACATACAACTCCCCCACCCCGACTGGCCTCTTATCTGACGGGTACTTGTAGTCCCACTGGCCCCACCAAATCAGGATAACACCTCCGGGCAATTTTTGGGTGGCCAAAAAAGTCATCTCTCACGAATTGGGGCCCGTCAGAGATAACCTGTGGCAATGATTTTTGTAGTAGTGGATGCTTCTACTCGGCACGGTGCTCCTATGGTTGGAGTCGAAGGCAATGGTTAAAGGTCTTGTTGGCGCCTCTGTTAATAAAGCCTGTCTTCTGCAAGCCACTGGTGGTGGTCACGATATGCGGCTCCCTCCCTCTCATCATTGTGATGTTGAGGTGATGATGTTGGCGCCAGCTTGCAGTACGGGAGCCGTGGAGCTTCTCTGGGAAGTGCATCCACGACCGTGTTGGTTCTACTACCGTTCTTGATGACCGAGGGCGACCACTACGCACCGTAGCCGACGGCGGATGGTCATCAACAAACCAAGGAGGCTCTCGTGGAGCTAGATGTGATTGCATTTTCCAGTTCAATTCTAGAATCTGTTGCGCAAAATGTGAGGAACTGTTTAATAGTTATTCACGTTCTTTTTGTCCTATATGTACTTTGTACGTCCACTGATTTGAAAAAAAATCTCATGATTTAGCTAGTACAATACATTGGATAAACACAAAAAGAATAGCTTATATAGGTCTCAAACCTATGACCAACGCTAGTCTGGAGTAGGGGAGACATGGAGCTCTATGGGAGGTGCATCTACAACAGCACTGATTCTTCTACCGACGTTTTCTACTTTAATCTAGGGTCTATTGTGCAAAAAGTGAGAACCTGTAAGTCCAATCTCCCGTTGAAAAAAAACTCATGGTTTTAGCGACTATACATTGCACCACGTAAAACATAAAAATAAAGAAAAAAAGATTGGCCCATACAGGTCTCGAACCTGTGACCTTCGCGTTATTAGCACGACGCTCTAACCAGCTGAGCTAATAGGCCTTGTATGTTTATATATTCAGCCTATACATATTATTTAAATGTGCGATCGGTAGCCTGCTCTCCACGGCGCACACACGACTGGACAACGCAGCCTCCCTGTCGACCGAATCAAGCCGAGGCACACCGGCGGGTCGGAGGCGGACAGTATCACGATCCCCATCATCACACACAAAGCCCCGTCTGTGTACAACCAGCGGCACATCACATTATTTATGCTCCACACGGATCAGGGTCCGTTCTATATACACAGGGTCGCAAGCCTAGCACTGATCCTCCGATACCCACGGTCTCATTACAGTCCACAGCAGTTTAACACTGACACCACCATGTCCATGAACGGCGATATGATGATGATCTAGGACATCTTGACGTGCTCCTGCTGGGCATGGCGCTGCTTCTCCAGGTACTCGAAGAGGCTGCCGTCGTACATGCGCCGGATGGCCTCCCTCGACAGGTACCCTTCCTCGTCCCTCGCCAGCACGTACAGGATCGACCACTCCAGCTTCATCGCAACCCTGATAATAATTGAACACATCGAGCTCAAACTAGTTGTAATATAGCCGACTCAAGCAAAAATTCGAAGCTTCATGCTGAATCGATCGGTGCCTGGTTAATTTACCAGCCGAAGAAGTCGAATGCCTCCCAGCACCCCTCGGTCATCCGCCACAGCTCCCCGTAGCTGAGCCTGTCGGGGTACGTGCGGGCGTACTTGCTGAAGATGTTCTCGAAATTCACCGGCATGAACCTGAACCACGCAGAGGCTTCACATGCGATGCGACGAACATGACTGACAAGAGAAGGTCAGCTAGTTACCGGCCCTCTTTGTCGTAGGTCCCCGTGTCACTCGCGCGCTTGCACTTGTGGATGTTGCGGACGTAAATTGGCAACAGCGGGGACGGCAGCCAACCCTGAAATCAGAGCTCGATTGCAGCCAGGTACGTGCATACAAAGACATGCGATTGCTGAAGTGGAAAAATGTCGGGTGGTTCACTCACAGGCAGGGTGGGATAGCTCATGACCAGGTTCACGAGCAGCGCGATGATGGCAGCCATGAGCACGTTGAACCCAACCGCGCGGCATCCTAGATGTTTATTTGGCACACCAGGCAAATTAATATGTTAAACGTTCGTCAGCATTACGGGCGCGAGGGGAGCTGGAATATGCAGATGAAGAGGAACCGCTCACGACATATACACATACCGCTGTAAGTCTCCCATGGATAGATGATGCCGTCGTCGTCGCGGTCGAAGAAGGCGGCGTGCTGCTGCAGGCTGCAGCACGCTCATGTTGTGGTGGTGGCGGTGATCGTCCGTCGTCCCCTCCGGATGGTAGAGGTCCGGAGCCGCCAGAGCTCTCGCCAAATCTGCTCAGCCAAATGGTGAACACGTTTTAGCTAGCCAGCTAGCCCGACTGAAGCAGCGTCTATACTCACATGGCTTGGGGACGTGCTCCTCGAGGTCGCCGCGGACGGGGCGCTCGACGGTGACCGGCGCCTGCAGCGCCACCATCTTCAGGGAGTCCTTGCTGCCGGCGACGTCGCCCGCCCCCTCCGTCCTGCCGCCGGCGTCGCCCTTGCCTTCCGTCCTGGTGGTGTCCATCTCACTGCTACCGCGGTCTAGCACTGTGAGGGCTGATGTCGATGTAATCCCTCGTAGAGGCGGTAACTGGGTACTACTCCTTCCGCAGAGTTGCAGTGTAGGGAGCGCCGGTCAGGCATATATATAAAGCCGGCAAGGAGCCGTGGGGACGTGGCGGCGGCGGAGGGCACATCAGCATGACGTGTGTGCGTGCATGGGGCTCAGCCCTGCTCGCCCGTAACGTGTCACTGGACGCCCTGCACCTGCACTGCTACACACTCCGTCTCGTCGTGTCCGGAGGTTCGAGTGAGTACTGCGATTGCAGCAATTGTTTCTTCTCTCTCGCTCGTTCGCTTTGTTGTGTGCTCGGCCAGCCAGTTGCTTTGGGCTCTGCTGGCATGGGCACCGAAAAGAAGAAGAGTAGGTGGACAAAAAAATATTTAAAAATTGTATTTCTACTTTCCAAAAAATTATCACATTTATTCCATGAATACATACACATGCTCTGAATATTCAAGCAAAGTTTCGGTAAAAATTACATTGTATTTTGAGCTACAGAAAAAAAACAAATTTGTGGCTACGTATAGAGGTATATATTTGTCAGAAATTTATCTTTTTTGTATAGCTTAAAATATAATATATTTTTCTCCAAATTTTTTACCGTAGCTTCAGAATGTTTGTATGTATGTGGGTATTTAATTTCATATTTTTTGAAATCCAAAAAATATGATTTTTCGAAATCAGGAGCACTGGTGCTCATGTGCCAAATACACTTTTCGGACGAAAAAGGATTTCATTATAAAGAAAAATCAATCGTTTTAATTTATAAAATAGAAAAATCGTAGGAATAGGAAAAGCACGAATAGAAAAAAGCATAGATTCTGACATCATGATTAGTTTTCAGAGCTAGATGAGTTATGTTTGACTGTACTATTTTTTTCATGAGGTATGATCTAATATTTTCTTTCTATATGTATATAGGATTAATTCCTATAGCATATGTTCATATGAATCAAATAATAAATATAGATTTTTTTTCTTAAAATCTAAATCCTACACAATTTTTATACATATTCTATGAATCAAAGAAGCTCTAAATTCACATAGAATGCGAGATCTTCTCAGCTACTCGCCCGGTGGTGCCAGGAGCCGCATGCCGCCTCACTCGCCATCCTGCCCGCTGATCCTAGCAGAGTTATTGGGATACCAATTTGTTAGAACATCACGCATAAAGTGATAAAGCAAGTGTCTCTTCAACAACGGTGACTTAGTGTTTCCTAAACTGAAGTTACATTTATCTGATTCCGCCTACAAACAAGATGTGGAAATTAAAGAAACTATGGTTCTTCAAGTAAAAAAATTGCCCCACACTTATTGATCTTGTCATAGTTGATATGACTGAATACCCTATTGCTCATAGCATTCTTGGTAGACCGTTCTTGAGAACCGTCAAAGCCTTGATTAATATTCATGGAGAGACTGTGATATTTAAATTACCCACGCGTGCATCTTTTATTGTCCATTTTTCTAGAAAAAAGAGCAAGAAGGCTAACTGAGATAAAATTATCACCTTAAAAGCGAACTACTTCGGGGTTGGAATTCTCCTTAGCAAGAAGAGTTGATCTTCATTTAGGTTAAGCTCGACGACCTAAAACGAAGCACTTCTTAGGAGGCAACCCATGATAAATTGAATGGTTGACCAAGTTTTTTTTTGTTTTTTTGTTAATAAAATTGTTCAGAGTTCGAACAATGGAGAGGAGAAGAACATGGTAATCTACCACGTAATCATATTATTTGAAAATCATTATTGTATTAGTGCTGCAAAATGCTACGATATCATTTGATCCAAGTTCTTATTTAGAAGAACAGGTTCCAAAATAATTTCTGAATTAATCACTGAACCTGAGGTAACTTTATTCTTTAGTATCTAGTGAGGAATGAGAATACGCTTCTGATATGTAAAGGATAGTAAACTTGACCGTACGATGTTATTATGGTACAAGTTGTGATGCTAACCTAGAAGTTTAGAAATCTCGCACTAATAAAATCCTTAAGTCGGTTAGACATGGAAGTTGCATTGGACGCACCGGCTTTTAAATCAACATTATTTGTACTCTAATGCTAGTGAGAGAATGGTGAAGATAGTGCCCTAAAGGCAAATAATAAAGAGTATTTATTACTATTATTATTATTATTATTATTAAATCTCAATAGTTCATAATAAATTTTATGCCATGTTATAATTGTATTAATCAGAAATACTGATACACATGTGGTATGTAAATTGACAATGGTCGAGGTTTCCCGATCATGGACATTTATGTCAATTGACAATGGGATCATATCATTAGGTGAATGATATGATGGACATACCCAATATTAGTATTGCAACACGATGAAATCACAAAGTTTATCGTTGCCATAATTACGAAAACGTAGTAACCTAATCCTTAAACTGTGAGATCCTATCTAATCACTGTCACCGGAGGCTGCCTTGACTGCATCAACCATCACACCGTAACATGGTAGTCATAAAGGTGTTCTCTGGTATTCTGAAGGGGTAGGCTATGGCGTATGTGACAAGGGGAAACCTCGGCAATATCCATGGATGATGGATTTAGGGTTTCGAGGAAAAGAGGTGCGCTAGTGGTTCGTTGACTGGTCAGATAAACAAGGCTATCCGACAGTATATTGATTATGAGGCAAAGTCACCGTAAAACTGGAGTAGATCTATCTAGGGTTACCATAAAGATTGTTCGAGTGTCTTCCCGCTAGCTCCTGCTGCCTTTATATAGGAGGCTAGGTCTCAGAGTCAAGTCCAGGTCGGTTTACAATTATTTCATACAGAACTATACTTATGCCGGCTCCTCCAATGGGCTCTTCCCTATTTGACACTGTTCGGCTTCTGGGCTTTAGCTATCTTCATCTTCTGGTCCCATAGGATTCTCTCGAATACGTACCAGGGTTACACAAGCCGCATGCCCAATAATGCATAACCTTGTCAGTAGCCACCGAGATTCTATTCGAGTCGTAGACTCGAGTCGAATCTCCAAATCATGACACATTTGTTTATAAGTGAACTTGAATATTCGAGTGCTTTATGTTTTCAATTTATACTTTATCATGGGGATTTTGGTAAATGAGTCTGGCGCTTAGGATGGATCAGCAACCAATTAATTGCCTTTGAAAAAAAACATGAACCTACTTCGAAGTCGAGTCCCCGGACTCGAATCCGGTATACTGGCGTAATTCAACTTGGGCCTTGGAGGTCTTATCGAAGTATGAATTCCAGGTTTTGTGTTATGGGTACCCAACACGTCCATTGAGATTTTTCATCATATCATCGATATGGAAATTATCTAGCAAAATGCAGCTTGTGCGAGTGCCAGACCACATAGGACGGATCCTAGGGTCTTATCGTCACATTTTTATTTGCAAACACGAGATATAGACATTTTATCGCGGCGAACGCGGTATGAGGATATGAAGTTTTTATCGACTGCGTTATTTGGCTGATGCACTGGCTGAAACTGTGGAGTTGCTTTCTTACCCAAAGCTTACTTTTTTTCTTCGGGTGCGGAGTCAACGGTCCTGATGGGATTAATGAAGAATCTATGCTTATGCTGTTTACCACCGAAAATAGACTCGAAAAATTTCCCATTCATCTTTGTTAAATTCTTCTTTCTTTGTTTCCTTTGGATGCGCGACCAGCGCTTCCGATGGGAGTAGCCCCGAGGCTATGTTTAGGTACTTGTAGCCAAGTATAGGCTAAAAAACCCTTATGCATTCGAATGTCCATGTGACTCGAATAATCATTAAAAATAAATATATTTACCTTGATATACTTACAACAACAATAACAAAGCCTTTATTCCCAAACAAATTGGGGTAGGCTAGAGGTGAAAACCATATATTTACCTTGAAATACTTACCCTTGAAGAAAAAATTGACCCTTTCTATCAGGTGCCCGACCAGCGCTCTCGATGGGAGTAACCCCGAGGCAATGGTCGGGTGCCTTCATCTGATCATAAGATCAAGTATCTTTATAATGATTTTCTCAACTCCAGCTTATTTTCATCGAGTTTAATTTTATGAACCCGAAGACTTCTTCCTTTGCTCATGACGCCAATGACGCCAACGGTGGCGTGCTGCAGTTCGGCTGAAAATACTGATTTGATGCATCAGACATGGGCCACATGCGCAGTGTGAAGAACGCGTGCTATTTCCCACGATGATTGATTTGACCGCACGATCGCATGAAAACATAAGCGACCATCAGTCTGGTGTGTGGTAACTTCCTTTATTCCCGCAAAGTGAAGTAAATGGCCGAGCGGTTTCACCTCCCGCGTGCCACGTGGTTTCTTTAGATCAACACCGCAGGAACAGTCACATTGCATCTGACAACTCTCGTTTGTCAACTCGGTGGATAAAAGGTTGATGTGCTATTTTTCCTTCTCATTCTCCCCTTGCGCCGCCACCTTCATCTTCTTCCTCACGACATCACTCCTGCGCTCTAGAGCTCAATCAATGTCTCCTTCTTGCTTTTACACAACCAAGTTCTTCCGCCATCGCCATGGGCAAAAAGGCTAAGGGCGCGTGCCACTGCCGGCGCCACCACCTCGGGGAAGACACGGGTGTGTCCGGATGGGGCAGATCGAAGGCAACCAACAACGACCTTTGAAAGCTCCACAAGTATGGGCTACTCTCCGCGAAGACGGAGGTCAAGCTTTCCCGCGACGAGCCCGTGCCTCGAACCGAGGAAGGCTGGTGGGTAATGTTTTTGCCTTCATGCTTCACGGTCTTTTTCTTCCTGCCCACGGAATTCTTCGTGGGATTCTCTTTATCTATGGCATGCAGCTGCATCAGCTAACGCCCAATTCTATCCTTCATATCACTTTTTATAACTCTATGCGAGTGTTTCTTGGGTATCGACCCACACTAGGTCTTATGGAGGCGTTTGTTTTCGGTTCGCAGAAACACATCGAGTACCGCCATCCACGACGTTGGTAGTTGATACGTCCAAAATATATCTACTTTCCCAAACACTTTTGCTGTTGTTTGCCCTCTATCTTCTGTATTTTAAATACAACTAACGCGGACTATTTTCAGCAGAATTGCTCTGGTGTCTCGTTTTTGTGCAGAAATCCAAGTTTTAGGAAAATTCCCGGAAAATATCGCAAAATCCATATTCCACCCGAAGACTCACAGAGCCAGAATACGAGACGGAGGGGCCACGAGGGGCCCACACCTGTGCTAGGCGTAGGCCAGGCTTGGCCGCGCCTAGGGGTGGTCTGGTCGCCTCAGCCACCCCCTCGACCTCTCCTTCACACTATAAGAAGCCCCTGACCTAAAAACACCGGGGGTTCGACGTTTTTCAAGAAAGAGTTCCGCTGCTCCGCCGCCACGATAAACTCCAATCCGGGACCAGAAACTCCGTTCTGGCACCCTGCAGGGATAGGGATTTTGAGGAGATCACCGCCATCGCCATCACCGACGCCTCTCCATCAACCATCCATGACCCCCAACCATGTGTGAGTAATTCCCCGTTGTAGACTATAGGGGATGGTAGGGATTGGATGAGATTGGTCATGTAATAGCTATAAGATTGTTATGGGCATAGTGCCTAGTATCCGTTGTTAGTATTTTTGACATTGTTGCAACTTGCTATGCGTAATGCTTGTCACTTTGGGCCCGAGTGCCATTATCTCATATCTGAACATGTTATTGATTCATGATAATAATTATTGTTTTTGATCATACCTGCAAATTGTGTACACATATTGTTTTCTGGAACCCGAGGCCCCGAAGTGACAGAAATTGGGATAACCGGAGGGGATGGCTATGATGTGAGGATCACGTGTGTTCACAGAGTGTTAATGCTTTGCTCCAGTACTCTATTAAAAGGAGTACCTTAATTACCAGTAGTTCCCTTGAGTCCCCGCTGCAACGGGCTGGTAGGACAAAAGATGTCGTGTAAGTTTCTCATTGCGAGCACGCACGACTAAATAGGAACACACGCCTATGGTTATCTTATACTAGGATGCTTTTATAATTATACCTGCAAATTCCTAAGTCTTGCTATTATATGAACTGCCTCATTCGTGCAATGCCCGTTCATCCATCCTTGTGCCTACAGTATTTTAATCCTGTTATCTACTGCAATCATCGCTACTCTTGTTTTCATTTTATTACTTCTATTACTTCACTACTGCCACTGCTATAAAATTGTTACTACTGATAAACTGTTGCGAGCAAGTCTATTTCCAGGTGCACGTGAATTGATAACTCATCTGTCAAAGCTTATAAATATTCTTTGGCTCCCCTTGTGTCGAATCAATAAATTTGTGTTTTACTTCCCTCGAGACTGTTGCGATCCCTTATACTTGTGGGTCATCAAGACTATTTTCTGGCGCCGTTGCCAGGGAGCATAGCTTTATTTACAAGCCCACTTGAAGGTGATATTGTTCACTGCAATTTATTCATTATAGGGAAAGCTCCTGAATCGTAGTTCCCTATATTGCCATCCACTAGAGGTACAACTCTGAACACCTCTGTCGCTCTTGATTCGTCGTCTGTTATGAGTAAGCTTATTACTCCACCACATGCTGCTATTTCTGCTGAATCTGATAATGCTCTTGATGATTTTGATGATGCTTCTACTGTGCTTGATAAGAGTGGTTCGTTAGGTCCTTTCCTAGATACTACAATTGCTAGAGCTAAGCAAATTGAAAATGCTGAAAATACTATTACACCTGTTAGTTCACCTCAAGGTAGGGGGAATCCTAGTGATGATCTTGATGAAAATTATATTGAACTTGATGATGACTTCATTGAAGAATGTCATGCTACTAGAGATGCAAGTGCTATGAAAAGTATTCTTGCAAGACGAGCTATTAGATATAATCTGTCTCCTGATTCTAAGTTTGCCACATCTCCCATAAATATTAGAGATAAGGATTATGATTTCTCTCTGGATTTATCTTACATATCTATTATTGAGAAAGAACCTTTCTGTGGTACTGAAAATAAAAGTGCTATGAAACATATGAATGAACTCTCTACTTTGAGCAATTTATTCTCCGATGATATTAAGATACACACTTACTTTGTCACTAAAATTTTCCCTTTCTCTCTGGAAGGTGCAACTAAAATTTGGTATGATAATTTGTTTCCTGGATCTATTGATAATCCTATTGATTTGGTTAATGCCTTCTTTCAGAAATATTTCTCTGCTAGTGCTCAACATGCTGCTTTGCTGAAAATCTTTGACTTTGTGCAGGTAGAAGGAGAGAAATTGCCCGAATCTTGGGCAAGAGTTTGTTCTTTAATTAGAGCACTACCTAAACATCCATTAGCTAAAAATGAACTCCTTGATATAATCTATAATGGACTAACCATTGAATCTAGGACATACCTGGGTAGTTATGCTGGTTGTGTTTTCAGGAAAAGAACTCCTGCTAAAGCTGAGGAATTATTGGCCAAGATAAGCAAAAATTATGATGATTGGACTACACCTGAGCCGACACCAACACCGAAGAAAAGGGGAATGATTGAATTAAATGATGAAGTGATGAGGGAAGCCAAGAAATCTCTTAAGGAGAAGGGTATTAAATCTAAAGATGTGAAGAATCTACCACCTATAGAAGAATTATGTAAGCAAATCCCTCGTTCTTCCACTATTGAGGTACACTCTCTCCAATGCTTTGATAGTAGAGATATTCCCTACTCCAAACCTCCTGATCAATGCTTAGATAAATTTGATAATTACATGTTAAGCAAGATAACTTTAATAAGAGAGTGGAACATCACCTAATGGAAAACTCTAGAGCTATCAATAATTTGCATGATATTGTGGAAAGAACCTCTAATGATGTTAAAATGCTTGTTAAACATTTCCATATGGTTCAAACTCAAATTGCTCAGCTCACTAAAGTGCAAAAAGATTTGCTAGTTAATGCTTGTAGGAAAAAACATGCTTATGAAATAAGAACTAGAAGTTGTGTTTCTACTCAGGATCCTTTATATCCTGAAGGACATCCAAAGAGAATTGAAAGCTAATGATGCTAGGATTAAGTCTAAGAAAAAGAAGAAGAAACATAAAAGTGTTGAATCCTCTGAACCTGTTAAGGATCCTAATAGTATATCTATTTCTAATGCTGAAACTGAAAGTGGTAATGATAAAAATGATGCTTCTGATAAATAAGAAATTGAAAATGAACCTGAAAAGCATACTAAGAATATAAAATACACTAAGGAAGATTTCATTGCTACTAAACATGGTAATGAGAGATAACCTTGGGTGCAAAAACAAATGTCTTTTCCTGATAAGAAACACAAATCGAAGGAAGAAGAACATTATAACAAGTTCTGTGAATGGATGAAACCTTTATTTTTGCAAATTCCTTTGACTAATGCTATTAAATTGCCTCCTTATTCGAAGTATATGAAATATATTATCTCTAATAAAAGGAAGATTCCAAATGAGGAAATCTCCACTATGCTCGCTAACTATTCTTTTAATGGCAGGGTTCCAAAGAAGTTTAATGATCCAGGTATACCCACTATTCCGTGCTCCATCAAAAATAATTATGTTAGAACTGCTCTATGTGACTTGGGAGCAGGAGTAAGTGTTATGCCCTATTCTCTCTATAGAAGACTTGATCTAGAAAAAATAATACTGATATATCCTTGCAAATGGCTGATAAATCTACTACTATTCCTGTTGGTATATGTGAGGATGTCCCTGTTCAAGTTGCTCATAATTGTATGATATTAACTGACTTTGTTGTGCTGGAAATGCCTGAAGATGATAATATGTCTATTATTGTTGGGAGACATTTTCTTAACACTGCAGAGGCTGTTATTGATTGCAACCAAGGAAAAGTAACTTTCAATGTTGATGACAAAGAGCACACAGTTTCTTTTCCCAAGTAGATTTATAGGAAATATGGTCTAAATTCGATTATTAATATTGATACCATCCAAATTGGGAAATTTCATTTGCCTTTGTCCAAGCTAAAGAAAGAGAATGATATTGTCATGATTGGAACTATTCTCGTCAAGATTGAGGTAACATAATCATTATAGTGAAATACAAAGTTTTGATTCATATACAATTGTTTTGATAACAAGACTTGATCAACATTGTTAACAAAGTAATTTGCAATGAATGAAACTATGTTTTCACCTATGTACCATTGATTGAATTTATATTAGAATGTCTTAGAGTTGCTGTAGATTTGGTTTTCAATTTTTTATTCATCATTCCATAATTATTTTCCTGTATTAGAATCATTATTCAAATTATGAAAATTTCCCAAAAATAAAGTTTCTCGAAAAATTCTAGAAAACATCTACAAAAAAATTACGCATGAAAAGGGGCAGAGAGGCACCTGGGGCAGCGCAGGGGGACCCACCAGCCGACCACACCATGTGGTGGCGCGGGTGGCACCCTGGCCGCGCCAAGGCCAGGTGTGGCCCCTGGCCCTCCACTTGCTCTCTCTATGACATTCCACTCTCTCCCGAAAAAACACCTCAGCACTGCTCAAACCCGTGTTCTTGCTATTCTTGCTCGCGGATTTTCGATCTCCTTGCTCAGCCCATGTTTCATGCTGAAATTCGAAGCATTTGCTCTCCGGAGGTTTAGTCTATAGAATGTTATTTACTGATGGAGATGAAAGGGAGGTTTCCCTGCCACAATCGGTTTATTTAGTGTTTACAAGATGCCGTGGTCTAGCTCAAAGGAGGAGTTGGACGAGCAGGTGCAACTGCTTGAATTCCACGGGCAGTACCAGGAGGAGTTGGCGGCCACTGATGACTACGCCGTGCATTACGCCGGGGCGTCCTCAAGTTCATACTGGGACGAAGGTGCTTCTTCGTCGTATTATGGAGGTACCACTTCTTGGCATGCCTGGGATTGATCTCCAAATCTTGGGGGAAGGTATACCGATATCTCGCTCATCTATATATCATATTCTGTCGGAACTTAATTTGTATATCCATGTTTCGCCTTCTTTTTGTTCTTGTTTAGTTTATTTATGTAGTTTCTCTTTTATTGAATCTTGGAAGTTGTTACTACTGTAATAGCCTCTGCTTATTCTATTTATTTTGTTATTATACCAAGGATAGCCTCTAATAGGAAGGAGGTAAGAATTGGAGAAGTTGCTGTCCAAAAACAGATTTTGTGTTGTCACCAAAGAAATTCGTACTCCTAGCCAGAACGGAGTTTTGATCTGCCAAATTTTGAGCATATGCCCCAGGTTGTTATCTAACTTTCGTTAGTTTAGCACTTTTCGACCTGAGGTACAGAACATTTTCAAAAAAGTCGATCTTTGCCTGCTGTTCTGAGTTGGCAGATTTCTGCCACTAATTGTATTTGCGTGCTATGTTAGTTTTCTTTCTTTTTGTTGTTCTTACTTTTGTTTCTACTTTCGTAAACATAAAAAGACCAAAAATATTTCTGTTGTTTCTCTTCATTTGCTTCTTAGTTTGTTCCATTTTCTCTTTATGATTTGCCACTCGAAAATCCAAAAAGATATTACTTTGTGTGTTGATTAAAAATCGAAAACCCAAAAATATTTGTTCTTCTTCTTTGATTTTGTAAAGTTGATGCAGGGTTCAACGGTCTTCCGTGACTTTATTGGAGCTTGGTTATCATTTCATATTATTCAGTCCACACAAGTAAAGAGCAATAATGACGGTCACGACAATTCGAGATGTGGTGAGAGGCTGGTATGAACTCTTCTTGTTTTCGTTTTTGTACATATGCTCATTTATGTATAGATGCTTAGTTTGCTTGTGTAAGGTGTATGCTACTTAATGATTCTTAGTAGATTATGCTCTCTCATGATTAGTTCCAATTTACTAATATTAGGTAACATGTCATATAGATGTTTGCTTGCATTGATATGTTCATATAACGGTATGATATTTTGGTATCCTCCTATGAATGTTTCATTTGAATCAATTTGGCACATGCATGCATGCATAAGACTAAACAAAAGTCATTTAAGACTTGATGATTTATCTTGCCTCAGAGTACTTGTATTACTTTTATGCTTCCGTTAATTTTATCTATCGCAAGCATGATTATGACAGTTACTGCTTTCTTGATTGTCGCTTCTCAGTCTATTGCTAGCCTTCACTTGTACTGAGTATGAGCTCTACTTGTGCATCCAACTACTAAAAACGAAAGTGCCAATTGTGTCCACCATACATCCAGAACAATTCCAAAACACAACTTGCCTCTGGACCATTCCGGACCTCCTCGTGATGTCATGGATCCCATCCGAGACTCCGAACAATATTCGGTCTCCAACTCATATTCTGTATCTACTAAACAACATTGAACGTTAAGCGTGTCACCCAACGGTTCGTGAACTATGCAGAGATGATCGATACCCCTCTCCGATCAATAACCAATAGCGGGACCTGGAGATCCATAATGGCTCCCACATATTCAACGACGACTTTGTGATCGAATGAACCATTAACATACGATACCGATTCCCTTTGTTGCGTGATACTTTACTTATGTGAGGTTCGATCATCGGTATCTCTATACCTAGTTCAACCCCGTTATTGATAAGTACTCTTTACTCGTACCGTAGTATGTCATCCCTTGTGACCTAGTCACATGCTTGCAGGCTAATTGAATGACATTCCACCGAGAAGGCCCAGAGCATATCTATCCGTCATTAGGATGGAAAAATCCCACTATTGATCCATATGCCTCAACTCATACTTTCCGAATACTTAATCCCATCTTTATAACCACCCATTTACGAAGTGGAGTTTGATGTAATCAAAGTACCCATCCGGTGTAAGTGATTTACATGATCTCATGGTCGAATGATTAGGTTAGTATGTATCGAAAGCTTATAGCAAGACGAACTTAATGACTTGATCTTATGATAAACTTATTATGGGTGTGTGTCGATTATATCATTCTCCCAATGACATAACCTTGTTATTAACAACATCCAATGTTCATGATCAGGAAACCATGATCATCTATTAATCAACAAGCTAGCTTAACAAGAGGCTTACTAGGGACTCTTTTATGTTTACATAACACACAAGTATTAATGTTTCCGGTTAATACAATTATAGCATGGTATGCAAATATTTATCATAAACACAAAGATATAATAATAACCACTTTATTATTGCCTCTTGGGCATATCTCCAATGGTCTCCCACTTGCACTAGAGTCAATAATTTAGATTACATGGTAACACTACTAGGAAAAGCACTACTGCCGGCGCACCATTTTGGGCTACTGCCGTCGCACCAGAGCCCGCAGGTGCAAACGGGCCGGTGGTAACTGGCTACTGCCGGCGCACCGACCAATGCTCCGGCGGTAGTTCATTTACTGCCGGTGCACCGAGCCAGCTTCGCCGACGATAGTTGTTTACCGATGGCGCACGTGGTGCTACGCCGGCAGTAGGGCTGCCAGCAGTGGCGCATGTTATGTGCGCCGGCAGTAGGGCATGGATGTGCGCCGGTGGTACCATTCGAAAATCCAATTTTTACAGCTTTTTCCAGCGTATTACAATGCATATTTATACAACAATATATATTTGTACAACACTATATATATATATCATCCAATACAGTACATATTTATAAAGCAGTACATGCAATATGAAAAGCACATAGAGAGCCAAGTCTCATTTCGGTATCAATACACAAATAGGCAAGTCTCGTTTCAAAATGTTGATTCATACAACACACATGCAACACCGAACGATGAAGTTTCACAAAGTTAGAAGTCTCGGTACATAGTCGTCACAAGTGTCGTCATACACCTCACAATATAGCTACTAACCTAAACTACAATCACATAAAACATGAGCATGGTCACGATGAGCATCATCACGAAGGCCATGGTATTCATTCGGTTCCTCCTCATGTCCCTCATCTCTCCCACTAGATAACGCGCGTATCTTCCTTCCTCCTCCACCCTAGTGAGGTATCCCTTGTAGCTGTTGCCGCTGAAGCGGTGCACCTGTCTCCAACAGTCCTCACAGTCGTCGTAGACTCCAAGAACCCTCCCCTTGTACACGACATATGTCTTCGTCATCTCCATGCACAAGACAAATAAAACGTGAGTACGAATGCAATTAACAAGTGCCAACTCAAATAAGAGACAAGTAGTATGAACTAAATAGCATGTGCCTCATACTTTATCGGTCGAAACAAATATTAACATTCAGGAATGGGGCAAGTGAAGCCAAGTAGGATGCACAATAGATTGATATGAGTGCCAGCACACTAGGTTCACTCACCCCAACCCAGAGTGTAGTGACCGAACATTCTAATCATCAGCCAATGTAATTAAGAAGTGTCAACTCAAATAAAAGATAAGTAGTATGAAATAAATAGTGTGCCTCATACTTTGTTGGTCGAAACAAATCGAAAGAAGCCTGGTGTCCGGGTGTATACGTGAGCACACATCCATTGGTTGACACGTGTCACATCTAGCAACCCACTGTTACCATCATTGTTGGGTTAGCAAACCACATCATCACTAACAACACTTCCAAATCACGTAGGACCCACCTTTTCGAATTCAAATAGTGGGCCAGATGCACTTTCAAATCACGTAGGACTCACGGCAAGTGCGCTTAGCGATGGATAAGACAACGTCAAGGCAATAGATCCAATTGACGAGAACTGGATCTCAGCGCAGATCGTGTGGCATCTAGAGGGTGCTCACGTATACACCTAGTCACCAAATCCCCTCTCCGAAACAAATATTAACATCCAGGGATGTAGTCAGTGAGGCTAGGTAGGATGCACAATAGATTGATATTTGTGGCCATCACACCAAGGCTCACTGGCTCCACCCCTGAGTGTATGAGTGACCGAACATTCTAATCATCGGCGAACTCCAAATACGAGCCAAGTAAGGGTCGAGTAAATGCAAATGATTAAGGTAAACATGCCATAATATAGAAATATATAGCAAAGTAAATGGAATTATAGACGCAGGTTCACATGCACATCCATACAAACTAAATAAAAGTGACAAATCGATCGGGCCGGAATATATAGCAATTACAGTACAGAAGTTCATGGACATATCGTTCAAGCTTAAGCAAAAGAGTTCCCATCGTAGGATCAGGTTGTATGCTTAGGGGAAATGGACGGCAGCCCTTCAGCGTGTTGAATGGCATGTCATCATGCAACATCTCCAAGCGGAGTTCTATCTCGTCATTAGGTGGTAGACTGATATGTCTCAAACGTATCTATAATTTCTTATGTTCCATGCTACTTTTATGATGATACTCACATGTTTTATACACACTTTATATCATTATTATGCATTTTCCGGCACTAACCTATTGACGAGATGCCGAAGAGCCAGTTGTTGTTTTCTGCTATTTTTGGTATCAGAAATCCTACAAAGAAAATATTCTCGGAATTGGACGAAATCAACACCCAGGGTCTTATTTTTCCACGAAGCTTCCAGAAGACCGAAAGGGTTACGAAGTGGGGCGACGAGGCGCCGCCACCATAGGGCCGCGCGGCCAGAGGGGGGCCCGCGCCGCCCTATGGTGTGGGCCCCTCGCGCCGCCTCCAACCCTACCCTTCCGCCTACTTAAAGCCTTTGTCACGAAACCCCCTGTACCGAGAGCCATGTTACGGAAAACCTTCCAGAGACGCAGCCGCCGTCAATCCCATCTCGGGGGATTCAGGAGATCGCCTCCGGCACCCTGCCGGAGAGGGGAATCATCTCCCGGAGGACTCTTCATCGCCATGATCGCCTCCGGATTGATGTGTGAGTAGTTCACCCCTGGACTATGTGTCCATAGCAGTAGCTAGATGGTTGTCTTCTCCTCATTGTGCTATCATGTTAGATTGTGAGCTGCCTATCATGATCAAGATCATCTATTTGTAATGCTACATGTTGTGTTTGTTGGGATCCGATGAATATGGAATACTATGTCAAGTTGATTATCAATCTATCATGTATGTTGTTTATGTTCTTGCATGCTCTCCGTTGCTAGTAGAGGCTCTGGCCAAGTTGATACTTGTAACTCCAAGAGGGAGTATTTATGCTCGATAGTGGGTTCATGCCTCCATTGAATGCGGGATAGTGACCAGAAAGTTCTAAGGTTGTGGATGTGCTGTTGCCACTAGGGATAAAACATCAATGCTTTGTCTAAGGATATTTGTGTTGATTACATTACGCACCATAGTTAATGCAATTGTCTGTTGTTTGCAACTTAATACTGGAAGGGGTGCGGATGCTAACCCGAAGGTGGACTTTTTAGGCATAGATGCATGCTGGATAGCGGTCTATGTTCTTTGTCGTAATGCCACGATTAAATCTCATAGTATTCATCGTGACATGTATGTGCATTGTTATGCCCTCTCTATTTGTCAATTGCCTAACCGTAATTTGTTCACCCAACATGCTATTTATCTTATGGGAGAGACACCACTAGTGAACTGTGGACCCCGGTCCATTCTTTTACATCTGAAATACAATCTACTGCAATACTTGTTCTTTACTTGTTCTTCGCAAACAAACATCATTTTCCACACCATACGGTTAATCCTTTGTTTACAGCAAGCCGGTGAGATTGACAACCTCACTGTTTCGTTGGGGCAAAGTACTTTGATTGTGTTGTGCAGGTTCCACGTTGGTGCCGGAATCCCTGGTGTTGCGCCGCACTACACTTCGTCACCAACAACCTTCACGTGTTCCTTGACTCCCTACTGGTTCGATAACCTTGGTTTCATGCGAGGGAAAACTTTCCGTTGTACGCATCACACCTTCCTCTTGGGGTTCCCAACGAACGTGTGTTAACCGCACGCATCAAGGATTTTTTAAGGCGCTGTTGCCGGGAGATCAAGACACGGCTGCAGGGGAGTCTCCCACATCCAATCTCTTTACTTTGTTTTTGTCTTGCTTTACTTTACTTTATTTACTGCTTTGTTTGTTCTCTATATCAAAAATACAAAAAAAAATTAGTTACTAGTTTTACTTTATTTACTGTCTTGTTTGCGTTCTCAATATTAAAAACACAAAAAAATTAGTTACTTGCATTTACTTTATTTAGTACTGTTAAAATGAATACTCCTGAAAACACTAAGTTGTGTGACTTCACTAGCACAAATAATAATGATTTCCCATGCACACCTATTGCTCCACCTGCTACTACAACAGAATTTTTTGAAATTAAACCTGCTTTACTAAATCTTGTTATGAGAGAGCAATTTTACGGTGTTAGTTCTGATGATGCTGCTGCCCATCTTAATAATTTTGTTGAACTTTGTGAAATGCAAAAGTATATGGATGTATATGGTGACATTATAAAATTGAAATTGTTTCCTTTCTCCTTAAGAGGAAGAGCTAAAGATTGGTTGCTATCTTTGCCTAAGAATAGTATTGATTCATTGACTAAATGTAAAGATGCTTTCATTGGTAGATATTATCCTCCTGCTAAAATTATATCTTTGAGAAGTAGCATAATGAATTTTAAGCAATTGGATAATGAACATGTTGCCCAAGCATGGGAAAGAATGAAATCTTTGGTAAAGAATTGCCCAACCCATGGACTAACTACTTGGATGATCATCCAAACCTTCTATGCAGGATTAAAATTTTCTTCGCGAAACCTATTGGATTCAGCTGCTGGAGGTACTTTTATGTCCATCACTTTGGGGGCGGCAACAAATCTTCTTGATAATATGATGATCAACTACTCTGAATGGCACACTGAAAGGGCTCCGCAAGGTAAGAAGGTAAATTCTGTTGAAGAAACCTCCTCCTTGAGTGATAAGATTAATGTGATTATGTCTATGCTTGTGAATGGTAGATCTAATGTTGATCCTAATAATGTTCCTTTAGATTCATTGATTGCCCAAGAAGAACATGTTGATGTGAACTTCACTAAAAATAATAATTTCAACAACAACGCTTATAGGAATAATTCTGGTAACAACTATAGGTCATATTCTTCTAATAATGGTAATGGTTATGGTAATTCTTATGGTAATTCTTACAACAATAATAGGAGTATACCCTCTGGTCTTGAAGCCATGCTTAAAGAATTTATTAGTACACAAACTGCTTTTAACAAATCCGTTGAGGAAAAGCTTGGTAAAATTGATATTCTTGCTTCTAAGGTTGATAGTCTTGCTGCTGATGTTGATCTTTTAAAATTGAAAGTTATGCCTAATGAAGATAAAGATACTAAGTCATTTGCTACATCAAACGCCATACAATTTCGTATTGATGAAAATATTAGATTTATGGCTGAACTGCATGCTAGGTGGGAAAGAGAAGAAAACGAAAAACTTGCTAAAGAGAGTAATGTAGCTAAAGTTTGGACTATTACCACCACTAGTAATGTTGATGCTTCACATGTTGCTAAACCTCCTACTATCAATGGTAAAATAATTGGTGTTGGCAATGTTTCTACTCCTAGTGCAAAGCGTACAAAACCGCTTGAAAGCTGCTCGAAACCATTTGTGATAAAACTGCTGAAATTTTTCAAAATATTGGGGACAATGATCCCATTGCTGTAGATCATAATGGTTTAGATTTTGATGATTGTCACATCTCTGAAGTTATAAAGTTCTTACAAAAGCTTGCTAGAAGTCCTAATGCTAGTGCTATAAATTTGGCCTTCACAAAACATATTACAAATGCTCTCATAAAAGCTAGAGAAGATAAACTAAAACTTGAAACTTCTATTCCTAGGAAGTTAGAAGATGGTTGGGAGCCCATCATTAAAATGAGGGTCAATGATTTTGATTGTAATGCTTTATGTGATCTTGGTGCAAGTATTTCTGTTATGCCTAAGAAAATCTATGATATGCTTGACTTGCCACCATTGAAAAATTGTTATTTGGATGTTAATCTTGATGATAATGCTATAAAGAAACCTTTGGGGAGGATTGATAATGTTCGAATTATGGTTAACAATAACCTTGTCCCCGTTGATTTTGTTGTCTTGGATATTGAATGCAATGCATCTTGTCCCATTATATTGGGAAGACCTTTTCTTCGAACCGTTGGTGCTATTATTGATATGAAGGAAGGTAATATTAAGTATCAATTTCCTCTCAAGAAAGGTATGGAACACTTCCCTAGAAAGAGAATGAAGTTACCTTATGATTCTATTATTAGAACAAATTATGATGTCAATGCTTCATCTCTTGATGTTACTTGATTCACACTTTCTGCGCCTAGCTGAAAGGCGTTAAAGAAAAGCGCTTATGGGAGACAACCCATTATTTTACTACAACACTTTTGTTTTATATTTGAGTCTTGGAAGTTGTTACTACTGTAGCAACCTCTCCTTATCTTTATTTTATTGCATTGTTGTGCCAAGTAAAGTCTTTGATAGTAATGTTGATACTAGATTTGGATTACTGCGCAGAAACAGATTTCTTACTGTCACGAAATTTAGCAGCCTCGTCTGTAGGTAACTTAGAAAATTCTGCCAATTTACGTGCGTGATCCACAGATATGTACGCAACTTTCATTCAATTTGAGCTTTTTCATCTGAGCAACTTAAGTGCCCCAGAAAAATTCGTCTTTACGGACTGTTCTGTTTTGACAGATTCTGCCTTTTATTTCGCATTGCCTGTTTTGCTATGTTTGTTGGATTTCTTTGTTCCATTAACTTTCAGTAGCTTTGTGCAATGTCCAGAAGTGTTAAGAATGATTATGTCACCTCTGAATATATGAATTTTCAATTATGCACTAACCCTCTAATGAGTTTGTTTCGAGTTTGGTGTGGAGGAAGTTTTCAAGGGTCAAGAGAGGAGGATGATACAATATGATCAAGAAGAGTGAAAAGTCTGAGCTTGGGATGCCCCCGTGGTTCATCCCTGCATATTTCAAGAAGACTCAAGCATCTAAGCTTGGGGATGCCCAAGGCATACCCTTCTTCATCGATAACTTATCAGGTCACCTCTAGTGAAACTATATTTTTATTCAGTCACATCTTATGTGCTTTACTTGGAGCGTCTGTTTGCTTTTGTTTTTGTTTTTGTTTGAATAAAATCGGATCTTAGCATTCTTTGTATGGGAGAGAGACACGCTCCGCTGTTGCATATGAACACATGTGTTCTTAGTGCTACTTTTAATGTTCATGGCGAAGGTTGAAAACTGCTTCATTCATTGTTATATGGTTGGAAACGGAAAATGCTTCATGTGGTAATTGGTATAATGTCTTGAATAATTTGATACTTGGCAATTGTTGTGCTCATATATATCATGTTTAAGCTCTTGCATCATGTACTTTGCACCTATTAATGAAGAATTACATAGAGCTTGTTAAAATCTGGTTTGCATGATTGGTCTCTCTAAGTCTAGATATTTTCTGGTTAAGGTGTTTGAACAACAAGGAAGACAGTGTAGAGTCTTATAATGCTTGCAGTATGTTTTTATGTAAGTTTTGATGTGCCGGTTTATACTTGAGTTTGCTTCAAACAACCTTGCTAGCCTAAGCCTTGTATTGAGAGGGATTACTTCTCGTGCATCCAAATCCTTGAGCCAAAAACTATGCCATTTGTGTCCACCATACCTACCTACTACATGGTATTTCTCCGCCATTCCAAAGTACATTACTTGAGTGCTACCTTTAAAATTCTATTCTTTGTCTTTGCAATATATAGCTCATGAGAAATAGCCTTAAAAACTATTGTGGTATTGAATATGTTGCTATGTACCTTATTTCTTATAAGTTGCTTGTTGAGCGGTAACCATGTTTCTGGGGACGCCATCAACTTTTACACCTTTGTTGGATATCATGTGGGTTGCTATGCATGTTCGTCTTGTCTGAAGTAAGGGCGATTTTCATGATCAAATGGTTTGAGTATGCATATTGTTAGAGAAGAACATTGGGCCGCTAACTAAAGCCATGAATCATGGTGGAAGTTTCAGGTTGGACACAAATCCTCAATCTCTTATGAGAATATTATGACTGTTGAATGCTTTAAGCTTGTCCAAAGAGGGAGTCCGCTACTCTGTTGTCTATATTTTATCCATTTTGGATGTCTAGTTGAATAAATCTAAAGAAAGTATTGTTTCTCTTCATTTATATTAAAACAATTTTTTTTTCTTGCCACCACCATTATTATTACCATGTGTGGTTCCCATTATTATTATTCGGGGGGGGGGGGGGGGGGGGGGGGGGGGGCCCCCCCATGGTGTGTATTAGGGGGGGGGGGGGGGTTTGAGCCTGGCAACATTTATATGTTACCTGCACACACACACACCCCCC
>NC_061514.1:77992470-78073202 GCF_022539505.1 Lolium rigidum | reverse complement strand
TTAATCCTTTGTTACAGCAAGCCGGTGAGATTGACAACCTCACTGTTTCGTTGGGGCAAAGTACTTTGGTTGTGTTGTGCAGGTTCCACGTTGGCGCCGGAATCTCTCGGTGTTGCGCCGCACTACATCCCGCCGCCATCAACCTTCAACGTGCTTCTTGGCTCCTCCCTGGTTCGATAAACCTTGGTTTCTTTCTCGAGGGAAAACTTGCTGCTGTGCGCAT
Source organism: Lolium rigidum (assembly GCF_022539505.1). NCBI lineage: Eukaryota > Viridiplantae > Streptophyta > Magnoliopsida > Poales > Poaceae > Lolium > Lolium rigidum. The sequence goes on along the minus strand of NC_061514.1, from coordinate 78,072,979 downwards.
CATACCTTCCTCTTGGGGTTGCCCAACGAACGTGTGAAATACACGCCATCAAGCTCTTTTTCCGGCGCCGTTGCCGGGGAGATCAAGACACGCCTGCAAGGGGAGTCTCCACTTCTCAATCTCTTTACTTTGTTTTTGTCTTGCTTTATTTTATTTACTACTTTGTTTGCTGCACTAAATCAAAATACAAAAAAATTAGTTGCTAGTTTTACTTTATTTGCTATCTTGTTTGCTATATCGAAAACACAAAAAAATTAGTTTACTTGCATTTACTTTATCTAGTTTGCTTTATTTACTATTGCTAAAATGGCCAACGCTGAAAATACTAAGTTGTGTGACTTCACAACCACAAATAATAATGATTTCTTATGCACACCTATTGCTCCACCTGCTACTACAGCAGAATTCTTTGAAATTAAACCCGCTTTACTGAATCTTGTTATGAAAGATCAATTTTATGGAATTAGTTCTGATGATGCTGCTGCCCATCTTAATAATTTTGTTGAACTATGTGAAATGCAAAAATATAAAGATGTAGATGGTGATATTATTAAACTAAAATTGTTCCCTTTCTCATTAAGAGGAAGAGCTAAAGATTGGTTGCTATCTCTGCCTAAGAATAGTATTGATTCATGGACTAAATGCAAGGATGCTTTTATTGGTAGATATTATCCCCCTGCTAAAATTATATCTTTGAGGAGTAGCATAATGAATTTTAAACAATTGGATAATGAACATGTTGCTCAAGCTTGGGAAAGAATGAAATCTCTGGTTAAAAATTGCCCAACCCATGGACCGACTACTTGGATGATCATCCAAACCTTCTATGCAGGACTAAATTTTTCTTCACGGAATTTATTGGATTCAGCTGCTGGAGGTACCTTTATGTCCATCACTCTTGGTGAAGCAACAAGGCTTCTTGATAATATGATGATCAACTACTCTGAATGGCACACGGAAAGAGCTCCACAAGGTAAGAAGGTAAATTCTGTTGAGGAATCCTCTTCCTTAAATGATAAGATTGATGCTATTATGTCTATGCTTGTGAATGATAGGACTAATGTTGATCCTAATAATGTTCCATTAGCTTCATTGGTTGCACAAGAAGAACATGTTGATGTAAACTTCATTAAAAATAATAATTTCAACAACAATGCTTACCTAACAATTCTAGTAACAACTATAGGCCATATCCTTATAATAATGACAACGGCTATGGTAATTCTTATGGAAATTCTTACAACAATAATAGGAATTCACCCCCTGGACTTGAAGTCATGCTTAAAGAATTTATTAGTACACAAACTGCCTTTAACAAATCTGTTGAGGAAAACTCAATAAAATTGATATTCTTGTTTCTAGAGTTGATAGTCTTGCTTCTGATGTTGATCTTTTGAAATCAAAAGTTATGCCTAATAGGGATATTGAAAATAAAATTACTACTACAGCAAATGCCATTCAAGTTAGAATTAATGAGAATATAAGATTAATGGCTGAACTCGCGTGCTAGGTGGGATAGAGAAGAAAATGAAAAACTAGCTAAAGAGAAGAATATAGCTAAAGTTTGGACTATTACCACCACTAGTAATGCTAATGCTACACATGTTGCTGCACCTCCTACTCATACTAATAAAAGAATTGGTGTTAGCAATGTTTCCACTTCTAATGCAAAGCGCGAAAAACTGCCTGAAACCGCTAAAACTGCTGAAACTGCCTGTGATAAAGCTGCTGAAATTTTTTCCAACATTGGGGATGATGATCCCATTGCTTTAGATTATAATGGTTTGAATTTTGATGATTGCCACATCTCTGAAGTTATAAAGTTCTTGCAAAAACTTGCTAAAAGTCCTAATGCTAGTGCTATAAATTTGGCTTTCACGCATCATATTACAAATGCTCTCATAAAAGCTAGAGAAGAGAAACTAGAGCGCGAAGCCTCTATTCCTAAAAAGCTAGAAGATGGTTGGGAGCCCATCATTAAGATGAAGGTTAAAGATTTTGATTGTAATGCTTTATGTGATCTTGGTGCAAGTATTTCTGTTATGCCGAAGAAAATTTATAATATGCTTGACTTGCCACCGCTGAAAAATTGTTATTTGGATGTTAATCTTGTTGATCATTCTACAAAGAAACCTTTGGGTAAAGTTGATAATGTTCGTATTATGGTTAACAATAATCTTGTTCCCGTTGATTTTGTTGTCTTGGATATTGAATGCAATGCATCTTGTCCCATTATATTGGGAAGACCTTTTCTTCGAACTGTTGGTGCTATTATTGATATGAGGGAAGGTAATATAAAATATCAATTTCATCTCAAGAAAGGTATGGAACACTTCCCTAGAAAGAGAATAAAGGTACCTTATGATTCTATCATTAGAACAAATTATGATGTTGACGCTTCATCTCTTGATGTTACTTGATACACACTTTCTGCGCCTAGCTGAAAGGCGTTAAAGAAAAGCGCTTATGGGAGACAACCCATGTTTTTACCTACAGTACTTTGTTTTTATTTTGTGTCTTGGAAGTTGTTTACTACTGTAGCAACCTCTCCTTATCTTAGTTTTGAGTTTTGTTGTGCCAAGTTAAGCCGTTGATAGAAAAGTAAGTACTAGATTTGGATTACTGCGCAGTTCCAGATTTCTTTGCTGTCACGAATCTGGGTCCACCTCCCTGTAGGTAGCTCAGAAAATTACGCCAATTTACGAGCATGATCCTCAGATATGTACGCAACTTTCATTCAATTTGAGCATTTTCGTTTGAGCAAGTCTGGTGCCATTTTAAAATTCGTCAATACGAACTGTTCTGTTTTGACAGATTCTGCCTTTTATTTCGCATTGCCTCCTTCGCTATGTTGGATGAATTTCTTTGATCCACTAATGTCCAGTAGCATTATGCAATGTCCAGAAGTGTTAAGAATTATTGTGTCACCTCTGAATATGTCAATTTATATTGTGCACTAACCCTCTAATGAGTTGTTTCGAGTTTGGTGTGGAGGAAGTTTTCAAGGATCAAGAGAGGAGTATGATGCAACTTGATCAAGGAGAGTGAAAGCTCTAAGCTTGGGGATGCACCCGGTGGTTCACCCCTGCATATATCAAGAAGACTCAAGCGTCTAAGCTTGGGGATGCCCAAGGCATCCCCTTCTTCATCGACAAATTATCAGGTTCCTCCCCTGAAACTATATTTTTATTCGGCCACATCTTATGTGCTTTTTCTTGGAGCGTCGGTTTCTTTTTGTTTTTGTTTTGTTTGAATAAAATGGATCCTAGCATTCACTTTATGGGAGAGATACACGCTCCGCTGTAGCATATGGACAAATATGTCCTTGGTTTCTACTCATAGTATTCATGGCGAAGTTTCTCCTTCGTTAAATTGTTATATGGTTGGAATTGGAAAATGATACATGTAGTAATTGCTATAAATGTCTTGGGTAATGTGATACTTGGCAATTGTTGTGCTCATGTTTAAGCTCTTGCATCATATGCTTTGCACCCATTAATGAAGAAATACATAGAGCATGCTAAAATTTGGTTTGCATATTTGGTTTCTCTAAGGTCTAGATAATTTCTAGTTTTGAGTTTGAACAACAAGGAAGACGGTGTAGAGTCTTATAATGTTTTCAATATGTCTTTTATGTGAGTTTTGCTGCACCGGTTCATCCTTGTGTTTGTTTCAAATAAGTCTTGCTAGCCTAAACCTTGTATCGAGAGGGAATACTTCTCATGCATCCAAAATACTTGAGCCAACCACTATGCCATTTGTGTCCACCATACCTACCTATACTACATGGTATTTTCCCGCCATTCCAAAGTAAATTGCTTGAGTGCTACCTTTAAAATTCCATCATTTACCTTTGCAATATATAGCTCATGGGACAAATAGCTTAAAAACTATTGTGGTATTGAATATGTAATTATGCACTTTATCTCTTATTAAGTTGCTTGTTGTGCGATAACCATGTTCACTGGGGACGCCATCAACTATTCTTTGTTGAATATCATGTGTGTTGCTATGCATGTTCGTCTTGTCTGAAGTAAGAGCGATCTACCACCTTATGGTTAAGCATGCATATTGTTAGAGAAGAACATTGGGCCGCTAACTAAAGCCATGATCCATGGTGGAAGTTTCAGTTTTGGACATATATCCTCAATCTCAAATGAGAAAATTATTAATTGTTGTTACATGCTTATGCATAAAAGAGGAGTCCATTATCTGTTGTCTTTGTTGTCCCGGTATGGATGTCTAAGTTGAAGAATAATCAATAGCGAGAAATCCAATGCGAGCTTTCTCCTTAGACCTTTGTACAGGGCGCATAGAGGTACCCCATTGTGACACTTGGTTAAAACATGTGCATTGTGACGATCCGGTAGTCCAAGCTAATTAGGACAAGGTGCGGGCACTATTGGTACACTATGCATGAGGCTTGCAACTTATAAGATATAATTTACATGATGCATATGCTTTATTACTACCGTTGACAAAATTGTTTCATGTTTTCAAAATCAAAGCTCTAGCACAAATATAGCAATCGATGCTTTTCCTCTATGAGGACCATTCTTTTACTTTCAATGTTGAGTCAGTTCACCTATTTCTCTCCACCTCAAGAAGCAAACACTTGTGTGAACTCGTGCATTGATTCCTACATACTTGCTTATTGCACTTATTATATTACTCTATGTTGACAATATCCATGAGATATACATGTTACAAGTTGAAAGCAACCGCTGAAACTTAATCTTCTTTTATGTTGCTTCAATACCTTTACTTTGAATTATTGCTTTATGAGTTAACTCTTATGCAAGACTTATTGATGCTTGTCTTGAAGTGCTATTCATGAAAAGTCTTTGCTTTATGATTCACTTGTTTACTCATGTCATACACATTGTTTTGATCGCTGCATTCACTACATATGCTTTACAAATAGTATGATCAAGATTATGATGGCATGTCACTCCGTAAATTATCTTTGTTATCGTTTTACCTCGCTCGGGACGAGCGTAACTAAGCTTGGGGATGCCGATACGTCTCCGACGTATCGATAATTTCTTGTGTTCCATGCCACATTATTGATGTTATCTACATGTTTTATGCACACTTTATGTCATATTCGTGCATTTTCTCGGAACTAACCTATTAACAAGATGCCGAAGTGCCGCTTGTCGTTTTCTCGCTGTTTTTGGTTTCAGAAATCCTAGTAAAGAAATATTCTCGGAATTGGACGAAATAAAAGCCCAGGGGCCTATTTTCTCACGAAGCTTCCAGAAGACCGAAGACGAGACGAAGAGGGGCCACGGGGTGGCCAAACCCTAGGGCGGCGCGGCCCCACCCCCGGCCGCGCCGGCCTATGGTGCGGGCCCCCGTGCCGCCTCTTGACTTGCCCTTCCGCCTACTTAAAGCCTCCGTGACGAAACCCCCAGCACCGAGAGCCACGATACGGAAAACCTTACCGAGACGCCGCCGCCGCCGATCCCATCTCTGGGGATCTGGAGATCGCCTCCGGCACCCTGCCGGAGAGGGGAATCATCTCCCGGAGGACTCTACACCGCCATGGTCGCCTCCGGAGTGATGAGTGAGTAGTCTACCCCTGGACTATGGGTCCGTAGCAGTAGCTAGATGGTTGTCTTCTCCCCATTGTGCTATCATTGTCGGATCTTGTGAGCTGTCTATCATGATCAAGATCATCTATATGTAATTCTATATGTTGCGTTTGTTGGGATCCGATGAATAGAGAATACTTGTTATGTTGATTATCAAAGTTATGCTTATGTGTTATTTATGATCTTGCATGCTCTCCGTTACTAGTAGATGCTCTGGCCAAGTAGATGCTTTTAACTCCAAGAGGGAGTACTTATGCTCGATAGTGGGTTCATGCCCGCATTGACACCGGGACAAGTGACGTAAAGTTCTAAGGTTGTGTTGTGTCTGTTGCCACTAGGGATAAAACATTAGTGCTATGTTCAAGGATGTAGTCACTAGTTACATTACGCACCATACTTAATGCAATTGTCCGTTGCTTTGCAACTTAATACCGGAGGGGTTCGGATGATAACCCGAAGGTGGACTTTTTAGGCATAGATGCAGCTGGATGGCGGTCTATGTACTTTGTCGTAATGCCCAATTAAATCTCACTATACTCATCATGATATGTATGTGCATTGTCATGCTCTCTTTATTTGTCAATTGCCCAACCGTAATTTGTTCACCCAACATGCCGTTCGTCTTATGGGAGAGACACCTCTAGTGAACTGTGGACCCCGGTCCAATTCTCTTACCGAAATACAATCTATCGCAATACTTGTTTTACCGTTTTCTCTCGCAAACAATCATCTTCCACACAATACGGTTAATCCTTTGTTACAGCAAGCCGGTGAGATTGACAACCTCACTGTTTCGTTGGGGCAAAGTACTTTGGTTGTGTTGTGCAGGTTCCACGTTGGCGCCGAATCTCCGGTGTTGCGCCGCACTACATCCCGCCGCCATCAACCTTCAACATGCTTCTTGGCTCCTCCTGGTTCGATAAACCTTGGTTTCTTTCTGAGGGAAAACTTGCTGCTGTGCGCATCATACCTTCCTCTTGGGGTTGCCCAACGAACGTGTGAAATACACGCCATCAACACTCTCAACATTGATCACATAACAGAATATATAAATGCATACTCTACACTTTTGTTGGATGATGAACACATTGCGTAGGATTACACGAACCCTCAATGCCGGAGTTAACAAGCTCCACAATAATGCTCATATTTTAGTAACCTTTAGTGTAAGATAGATCAAAAGACTAACCAAGTACTAGCATAGCATGCACACTGTCACCTTCATGCATATGTAGGAGGAATGCAATCAATTTCCTCACCGTGTACTTATAGCTGCTGAGGTGTTTGGTGAACTTCAGGAGGGCTTGTGAGTTCACAATGTTTTGGGTTTCATGAGTGAAGGAGAAGTCGCCTAGGAACTTGTATCGTGAGTGCAACCTCGCAATTAGCTGGACTCGCAAATGCGCTTTGTTCTTCCCTCGGAGGTCCGTCTCGTTGAGATTGACGACCTCTCGGAGGATTGTTGCCAGTTGATTGCCGTACCCCTTGGCAACATCCTTAGGCTCCACCGGCAAACCACTGGCGGGGTCCACCTCTGTGACTGTGTCTCTGTCGGTGGCGACCATGTTTGGGCGCCTTGCCTTCCGCGGCCGCTTGGAGCCACTTGTCCCGGGTGCCACTACTCCCGGCGGCGCCTGATACGTCTCCAACGTATCGATAATTTCTTGTGTTCCATGCCACATTATTGATGTTATCTACATGTTATATGCACACTTTATGTCATATTCGTGCATTTTCTGGAACTAACCTATTAACAAGATGCCGAAGTGCCAGCTTGTCGTTTTCTCGCTGTTTTTGGTTTCGTAAATCCTAGTAACGAAATATTCTCGGAATCGGACGAAATCAACGCCAAAGATCTTAGAATCCCCGAAGCATCCGGAACACACGAGAGGGACCGGAGGGGGGCACAGGCCCACCACACCATACCCTCGGCGCGGCCTAGGGGGCCCGCGCCCCTAGGGTTTGGCCAGCCCTTCAGCCCTCCGTAGCCGCCTCTTCGCCTATTTAAAGCCTCCGTCGCGAAAACCCCGAGGCGTTCGACGAAAACCACGAAACCTTCCGGAGCCGCCGCCATCGCGAAGCCAAGATCCGGGGACAGGAGTCTCTGTTCCGGCACCCTGCCGGAGCGGGGAAGTGCCCCGGAAGGCTTCTCCATCGACACCGCTGCCATCTCCACCGCCATCTTCATCACCGCTGCTGCTCCCATGAGGAGGGAGTAGTTCTCCATCGAGGCTCGGGGCTGTACCGGTAGCTATGTGGTTAATCTCTCTACTATGTACTTCAATACAATGATCTCATGAGCTGCTTTACATGATTGAGATTCATATGAGTTTTGTATCACAATTCATCTATGTGCTACTCTAGTGATGTGTTATTAAAGTAGTTTTATTCCTCCTGCACGCGTGCAAAGGTGACAGTGTGTGCACCGTGTTAGTACTTGGTTTATGCTATGATCATGATCTCTTGTAGATTGCGAAGTTAACTATTGCTATGATAATATTGATGTGATCTATTCCTCCTACATATGCATGAAGGTGACAGTGTGCATGCTATGCTAGTACTTGGTTTAGTCTCGTTGATCTATCTTACACTAAAGGTTACTAAAACATGAGCATTATTGTGGAGCTTGTTAACTCCGGCATTGAGGGTTCGTGTAATCCTACGCAATGTGTTCATCATCCAACAAAAGTGTAGAGTATGCATTTATCTATTCTGTTATGTGATCAATGTTGAGAGTGTCCACTAGTGAAAGTCTATTCCCTAGGCCTTGTTCCTAAATATCGCTATCGCTGCTTGTTTACCGTTTTACTCGTGTTACTACCGCCGCATTACTACCGCTTGTTTACTCGTTCGGGCAAAGCACTTTTCCGGTGTCGTTGCCGTTGCTACTACTTATTCATACCACCTCGTATTTCACTATCTCTTCGCCGAACTAGTGCACCTATTAGGTGTGTTGGGGACACAAGAGACTTCTTGCTTTGTGGTTGCGGTGGTTGCATGAGAGGGATATCTTTGACCTCTTCCTCCCCGAGTTCGATAAACCTTGGGTATCCACTTAAGGGAAACTTGCTGCTGTTCTACAAACCTCTGCTCTTGGAGGCCCAACACTGTCTACAAGAATAGAAGCTCCCGTAGACATCAAGCACTTTTCTGGCGCCGTTTCCGGGGAGGAAAGGTAAAAAGGCACTCATACTACGGTCCCAGGTAAAGTATTTTTCCGGCGCCGTTGTGTGTGTGCTCAAAGCTATTTCCTTTAGATCCTGCAATTGCATCTTGTTGTTTCTTGTTTACACTAGTTTGGCATAATGTACAAGAGTGAGCTTCTTATTCTATTTCCTGATTTAAAACATGGATTGTTTGATGCGAAAATTAAAAAACCTATGAAATCTTATTTGCATGCTGGTAGTAATATTAGTATGAACGCTTTGAACACCATTGTTGATAATGATATAGAAAGTTCTAAGCTTGGGGAAGCTGGTGTTCATGATATTTTTAGTCCCCCAAGCATTGAGGAGAAAATTTTCTTTGATGATACTTTGCCTCCTATTTGTGATGATTATAATAGTGGTCTTTTGATGCCACCTACTATTGAGAGTAAATTTTGTTGTGATTATACTATGCCTCCTACACTTGATGAGAATAATAATGATAGCTACTTTGTTGAATTTGCTCCCACTACAACTAATAAAATTGATTATGCTTATGTGGAGAGTAATAATTTTATGCATGAGACTCATGATAAGAATGCTTTATGTGATAGTTATATTGTTGAGTTTGCTCATGTTGCTACTGAAAATTATTATGAGAGAGGAAAATATGGTTGTAGAAATTTTCATGTTACTAAAATGCCTCTCTATGTGCTGAAATTTTTGAAGCTACACTTGTTTTATCTTCCTATGCTTGTTACTTTGCTCTTCATGAACTTGTTTATTTACAAGATTCCTATGCATAGGAAGCATGTTAGACTTAAATGTGTTTTGAATTTGCCTCTTGATGCTCTCTTTTGCTTCAAATACTATTTCTTGCGAGTGCATCATTAAAACTCGCTGAGCCCATCTTAATGGCTAAAAAGAAAGAACTTCTTGGGAGATAACCCATGTGTTATTTTGCTACAGTACTTTGTTTTATATTTGTGTCTTGGAAGTTGTTTACTACTGTAGCAACCTCTCCTTATCTTAGTTTTGTGTTTTGTTGTGCCAAGTAAAGTCTTTGATAGTAAAGTAAGTACTAGATTTGGATTACTCGCAGCAGAAACAGATTTCTTTGCTGTCACGAATCTGGGTCTAATTCTCCGTAGGTAACTCAGAAAATTATGCCAATTTACGTGAGTGATCCTCAGATATGTACGCAACTTTCATTCAATTTGAGCATTTTCGTTTGAGCAAGTCTGGTGGCCTAATAAAATCCATCTTTACGGACTGTTCTGTTTTGACAGATTCTGCCTTTTATTTTGCATTGCCTCTTTTGCTATGTTGGATGAATTTCTTTGATCCATTAATGTCCAGTAGCTTTATGCAATGTCCAAAAGTGTTAAGAATGATTGTGTCACCTCTGAACATGTTAATTTTTATTGTCCACTAACCCTCTAATGAGTTGTTTCGAGTTTGGTGTGGAGGAAGTTTTCAAGGGTCAAGAGAGGAAGATGATATACTACGATCAAGAAGAGTGAAAAGTCTAAGCTTGGGGATGCCCCGGTGGTTCATCCCTGCATATATCAAGAAGACTCAAGCGTCTAAGCTTGGGGATGCCCAAGGCATCCCCTTCTTCATCGATAAATTATCAGGTTCCTTCTCTTGAAACTATATTTTTATTCGGTCACATCTTATGTACTTTACTTGGAGCGTCTGTGTGCTTTTGTTTTTGTTTTTGTTTGAATAAATTGGATTACATCATGCTTGTGTGGGATAGAGACACGCTCCGCTGGTTCATATGAACACATGTGTTCTTAGCTCATAATATTCATGGCGAAGTTTCCTCTTCGTTAAATTGTTATATGGTTGGAATTGGAAAATGATACATGTAGTAATTGCTATAAATGTCTTGGGTAATGTGATACTTGGCAATTGTTGTGCTCATGTTTAAGCTCTTGCATCATATACTTTGCACCTATTAGTGAAGAATACATAGAGCATGCTAAAATTTGGTTTGCATAATTGGTCTCTCTAAAGTCTAGATAATTTCTAGTATTGAGTTTGAACAACAAGGAAGACGGTGTAGAGTCTTATAATGTTTTCAATATGTCTTTTATGTGAGTTTTGCTGCACCGGTTCATCCTTGTGTTTGTTTCAAATAAGCCTTGCTAGCCTAAACCTTGTATCGAGAGGGAATACTTCTCATGCATCCAAAATACTTGAGCCAACCACTATGCCATTTGTGTCCACCATACCTACCTATACTACATGGTATTTTCCCGCCATTCCAAAGTAAATTGCTTGAGTGCTACCTTTAAAATTCCATCATTCACCTTTGCAATATATAGCTCATGGGACAAATAGCTTAAAAACTATTGTGGTATTGAATATGTACTTATGCACTTTATCTCTTATTAAGTTGCTTGTTGTGCGATAACCATGTTTCTGGGGACGCCATCAACTACTCTTTGTTGAATTTCATGTGAGTTGCTATGCATGTTCGTCTTGTCTCGAAGTAAGAGAGATCTACCACCTTATGGTTAAGCATGCATATTGTTAGAGAAGAACATTGGGCCGCTAACTAAAGCCATGATCCATGGTGGAAGTTTCAGTTTTGGACAAAATCCTCAATCTCATATGAGAAAATTATTAATTGTTGCTACATGCTTATGCATAAAAGAGGAGTCCATTATCTGTTGTCTATGTTGTCCCGGTATGGATATCTAAGTTGAGAATAATCAATAGCGAGAAATCCAATGCGAGCTTTCTCCTTAGACCTTTGTACAAAGCGGCATAGAGGTACCCCTTTGTGACACTTGGTTAAAACATGTGCATTGTGATGATCCGGTAGTCCAAGCTAATTAGGACAAGGTGCGGGCACTATTGGTACACTATGCATGAGGCTTGCAACTTATAAGATATAATTTACATGATGCATATGCTTTATTACTACCGTTGACAAAATTGTTTCATGTTTTCAAAATCAAAGCTCTAGCACAAATATAGCAATCGATGCTTTTCCTCTATGAGGACCATTCTTTTACTTTCAATGTTGAGTCAGCTCACCTATTTCTCTCCACCTCAAGAAGCAAACACTTGTGTGAACTGTGCATTGATTCCTACATACTTGCTTATTGCACTTATTATATTTCTCTATGTTGACAATATCCATGAGATATACATGTTACAAGTTGAAAGCAACCGCTGAAACTTAATCTTCTTTTGTGTTGCTTCAATACCTTTACTTTGAATTATTGCTTTATGAGTTAACTCTTATGCAAGACTTATTGATGCTTGTCTTGAAGTGCTATTCATGAAAAGTCTTTGCTTTATGATTCACTTGTTTACTCATGTCATACACATTGTTTTGATCGCTGCATTCACTACATATGCTTTACAAATAGTATGATCAAGTTTATGATGGCATGTCACTTCAGAAATTATCTTTGTTATCGTTTTACCTGCTTGGGACGAGCAGAACTAAGCTTGGGGATGCTGATACGTCTCCAACGTATCGATAATTTCTTGTGTTCCATGCCACATTATTGATGTTATCTACATGTTTTATGCACACTTTATGTCATATTCGTGCATTTTCTCGGAACTAACCTATTAACAAGATGCCGAAGTGCCGATCTTGTTTCACGTCGTTTTTGGTTTCGAAATCCTAGTAACGAAATATTCTCGGAATCGGACGAAATCAACGCCAAAGATCTTAGAATCCCGGAAGCATCCAGAACACACGAGAGGGACCAGAGGGGGGGCACAGGCCCACCACACCATACCCTGGCGCGGCCTAGGGGGGGCCCGCGCCCCCCTAGGGTTTGGCCAGCCCTTCAGCCCTCCAGAGCCGCCTCTTCGCCTATTTAAAGCCTCCGTCGCGAAAACCCTGAGGCGTTCGACGAAAACCACGTGAAACCTTCCGCAGCCGCCGCCATCGCGAAGCCAAGATCCGGGGGACAGGAGTCTCCGTTCCGGCACCCTGCCGGAGCGGGGAAGTGCCCCCGGAAAGCTTCTCCATCGACACCGCCGTCATCTCCACCGCCATCTTCATCACCGCTCGCCGCTCCCATGAGGAGGGAGTAGTTCTCCATCGAGGCTCGGGGCTGTACCGGTAGCTATGTGGTTAATCTCTCTACTATGTACTTCAATACAATGATCTCATGAGCTGCTTTACATGATTGAGATTCATATGAGTTTTGTATCACAATTCATCTATGTGCTACTCTAGTGATGTGTTATTAAAGTAGTTTTATTCCTCCTGCACGCGCGCAAAGGTGACAGTGTGTGCACCGTGTTAGTACTTGGTTTATGCTATGATCATGATCTCTTGTAGATTGCGAATTTAACTATTGCTATGATAATATTGATGTGATCTATTCCTCCTACATATGCATGAAGGTGACAGTGTGCATGCTATGCTAGTACTTGGTTTAGTCTGTTGATCTATCTTACACTAAAGGTTACTAAAACATGAGCATTATTGTGGAGCTTGTTAACTCCGGCATTGAGGGTTCGTGTAATCCTACGCAATGTGTTCATCATCCAACAAAAGTGTAGAGTATGCATTTATCTATTCTCGTTATGTGATCAATGTTGAGAGTGTCCACTAGTGAAAGTCTATTCCCTAGGCCTTGTTCCTAAATATCGCTATCGCTGCTTGTTTATCGTTTTACTCGTGTTACTACCGCTGCATTACTACCGCTTGTTTACTCGTTCCGGGCAAAGCACTTTTCCGGTGTCGTTGCCGTTGCTACTACTTATTCATACCACCTGTATTTCACTATCTCTTCGCCGAACTAGTGCACCTATTAAGTGTGTTGGGGACACAAGAGACTTCTTGCTTTGTGGTTGCAGGGTTGCATGAGAGGGATATCTTTGACCTCTTCCTCCCTGAGTTCGATAAACCTTGGGTATCCACTTAAGGGAAACTTGCTGCTGTTCTACAAACCTCTGCTCTTGGAGGCCCAACACTGTCTACAAGAATAGAAGCTCCCGTAGACATCAGCGCCGCTTGGCTCGTCACCACTTATTTCGCCGCCACCACTTGTCTCGTCGCCACTTGTTTCGCCGCCACCCCTGGCGGCGACACTTGTCTCGTCGCTGCTTGGCTCGTCGGCACTACCCCCAGCGGCATCCTCCATCTCATGGTCCTCGTCGCCACTACCCCAGCGGCCGCGACATCCTCCGCCGACCTGAAGAAAAACTTATTGTAGTTCGCCTCTAACTCTTCTTGAGACGACATGGTGGCTTGCACTAATAGAAGACGAAAGAGTTAGAATTCACGGAAAAATTCGGCATGATCTTTACTAAAAATTGGTCATGCGGAGTGCTATAATTGCCGGAACAGAAGTGAATCAACATTCCGGCACTCAATAGCAACTCAATCCCTGCAAGCATATATATACAATTCATGAAAAGGTCTCCAACAGTACATACATCAAGCATTTCCAACAGTACGCCAACATCCACTTGTCCGATGCAACTTTTTTCATTTACACCAGGTACATGTCAACCAGTAGCATTTTACAAAAATAACCAGAGACAACAACTTTTCATTTTCATTTGCAACAACTTAGCATTACAACATCACATCATATATTTTACAAATATAATCAGAGACAACATTTGCAACAACACATCATATATAACCAGAGACAATTTTTTTCATTTTCATTTGCAACATTTGCAACCAGAGACAAATATAACCAGAGACATTGGCAACATCACATCAAATATAACCAGCAACAACTTAGCATTACTGCTAGCATTTTTCATTTTAGCATTCAAAAAATTGAACCACTTTATCAACTAAACCAGAGAACCAATTTTAGCATTCAAAAATTGAAATTTTAACTAAACCTACTGCTAGCATTTTCATGAACTAAATCTACTGCTTATTTACCTAAACAAATGAACTATTTCATAGCAGTAGCTAGCAATAGCACTTGTTCTTTTTAAATTAAGTACGCCATAGCATAGCAATAGCTAGCAATAGCAGTAGCTAGCAATAGTGAACTAAATCATTTAATTTAAATAAACCCTAAATCATCAAAAAAATTGAGAAACTAAATGCTAATTTGTCATATAAAAGCACAAGCTTGATATATAAGGCTGTAGTTTTTTGAGAAAGTAAATGTCATTAATTTGTAAAAAACAGGGGTCCATCCTTAACAATTAACATAGCACAGAATTTCTTCAGTTAGTTGAACAGAGTATCCTTTAGTACAAGCTTCGAAGGATTTCATTTAGTAAAAACAGGGGTCCATCCTTAACAATTAACATAGCACAACATAGCAACTAGAAACTGATGCTAAATGTAATCACACGAGTAGATAACTATTGGAGGATTTTGTTGAACCAAATTTCATGTACACGATGAACCAAATTTCGTTGAACCAAACCTCTCTGTTGGAGGAGAACTAGAGAGGGAAGGGGGAGGGGGAGAGGGAAGGAAAGAGGGAAGGGGAGAGGGAAGCTCACGGTAGCTGCTGGCGCGGCTCCTTCTTTCTCCAACAGCGGCACCGACGTCCCCTACTCCAACGACAGCGACAGCGTACGGGTCCCCTACTCCAACGGCGGCGGGTACGGGTCCCCTACTCCAACGGCGGCGGCAACGTACGGGTCCTCTTGGTCCAGGGCTTCCGCGCGGCGGCATGTATGGGGTAGGTGGTGGGGGCTGATGGAGGGTGATGCTGGTGGAGGAAGATTGTGAGGACGGCGGCGTAGAGAAACACGGTGGCGCGGTTAGGGTTCATCTCGATTGGAAATAGGGAGGAGAAGGGTCGCACGGTACGGTTAAGTCACAGCTATACCCGCACTAGACTTACTAACAGCGCACCAAGGCTTTGGTGCGCCGGGGACAAGTGTACGCAGTAAGTCTAGTGAGTCTAGTGCGGGTATACCTGGGACTTGGCCCAGATCATGCAATATGACCTTCCCAACTCATTTTTTTTTTGTTTTTCTTTGTTTCTTTTCTCTTTCTTTTCTCTTTCTTTTATTTTTCATTATTTTTCTAGCCTTTTCTATTATATTTATGTTCTTATCTTTTCAAGATAATAACAAAGAAATATGCATGAGTTATATGCAAAAACAAAAAATATGAGTTATACATACATAAAATATTAACCAACACAATATTAGTTATACATAAAATATTGCTCAACACAATATGAGTTATGTATTACAAAAATAAGAGTTAGGTCTTGATGTCTTTCTAAACCTGCAAGTCACATTTTTTGATCGGATAACTTCTTCTAAAATAAGTTCCATAGATTTTTGAGTTTTAAAATAAAGGTTACTTCAAAAAAGATGAGCTCGATGGATTTTAGAAAAAAAAATGGCCCATACATGTCTTGATGTCTTTCTAAACCTCGAAGTCACATTTTTTGATCGGATAACTGGGAAGAGTTATAACTTCAAAAAGTAAGCTCCATAGACTTTTTGAGTTTTAAAATAAAGGTTACTTTAAAAAGATGAGGTCGATGGATTTTAGAAAAAAAAGAATGACCTTTAACTTCAAAAAATAAGCTCCACGGACTGAGTGTTAAAATAACGGTTACTTCCAATAATTCTGCTCGATCAAAATTTTGAAAAAAGAATGGCCCATACAGGTCTCGAACCTGTGACCTTCGCGTTATTAGCACGGCGCTCTAACCAGCTGAGCTAATAGGCCGTTGGTGTTTATAAATTACTGTTTCTCTACTTATTCCTGGAAGTCCAACATGTGCGATTTATATAAGTTGCAACTGCAACGACGAGGCCGTTGGTGCAATCAGCTCCCTTAACACACAACCGCCTAACGCAGCTTCCCTGCCGACCGAGTACAACACACAAAACCCCATCTTATTGTTTACGTTCCGCACGGAACTGTGTCCGTCCTACGTAACAGAGGTCATAAATATGATTCTGTGATCTAGTACGTCTTGACGTGCTCCTGCTGGGCATGGCACTGCCTCTCCATGTACTCGAAGAGGCTGCCGTCGTACATACGCCGGATGGCCTCCCTCGACAGGTACCCCTCCTCGTCCCTCGCCAGCACGTACAGGAACGTCCACTCCAGCTTCATCGCAATCCTGAAACATCACATCGGGGTCTCGATCGAGCTAGTTATGACATAGCTGGATCAAGCAGCGGCTAGAACGAAGCTTCATGCTAATCGGTAGGGGTAGTACCAGCCGAAGAAATCGAACACCTCCCGCGAACCCTCGGTCATCCGCCACATCTCCCTGTAGCTCAGCCTATCGGGGTAGGTGCGGGCGAACTTGCTGAAGATGTTCTCAAAATTCACCGGCATGAACCTGAAACACGCAGAGATTTCGCGGTTAGTCGTCAGTACTCCTAGATGACCGCCAAGAGAAGGAACTGTTAATTACCGGCCCTCTCTGTCATAGGTCGCAGAGTCACTTCCGTGCTTGCACTTGTGGATGTTGTGGACGTAAATTGGAAACAGCGGGGACGGCATCCAACCCTGAAAGTTACAAAATAATTGCAGTCAGTACATACAAAGACATGCGATTCCTGCAGTCAAAACATGAGATGGTTCTACTCACTGGCAGGGTGGGATAGCTCATGACCAGGTGCACGAGCACGGTGATGAGGGCAGACATGATGAAGTTGAACCCAACCGCACGGCATCCTTAATTGTGGGTGGTACATCACGCATGCAGGACAAGAGTTCATGTTCACATGTTCAAGTACTGTATGAATTTGCGTGGGCGAAGCTGGATACCGCAAACCAGAGATAGATGAAGCGTAGAAATACCGTTGTAAGTCTCCCAAGGATGGATGATGCCGTCGTTGTCGCGGTCGAAGAAGGCGACGTGCTGCTGCAGCACGCTCATGTTGTGGTGGTGGTGATCGTCCGTCGTCCCCTCCGGGTGGTAGATGTCCGGAGCCGCCAGAGCCCTGGCCAAATCTGCTCAGCCAAATCGTCAAGAAGTCTTAGCTAGTGAGGCAAACCGTGACAGTTAGCTAATTCGATGCTGCAGTACGCAACAGAGTGAAGCATCATATATGCATGCTCACATGGCTTGGGGACGTGCTCCTCGAGGTCGCCGCGGACGGGGCGCTCGCTGGTGACTGGTGCCTGCAGCGCCACCATCTTCAGTGAGTCCTTGCCGCCGGCGACGTCGCCCATCCCCTCCGTCCTGTTGGCGCCGCCGGCATTCCCCTCCGCCCTGGCCGTCGCGCCACGGACGTCTACGCCGACGCCGGCGTCGCCCTTCCCCTCAGTCCTGGTGGTGCCTCGGACGTCGTTACGCGCCTTGCTGGCCATCTCTGCTAGAATGGAATCTATCACAAAGTTCCTGCATATGGAGTAGTGCCGAGGCCGCGTAGCCATTATAAAGAGCCGAGGAGCGGTGGAGACGTGGCCGCGGCGGAGGGCGCGTCGGCGCGACGTGGGCGCGTGCATGGAGCTCAGCCCTCCTCGGCCGTAACGTGTCCCTCGCCCGCCGCCCAGCGCCTACACGCTCCGCTCGTCGTGTCCGGAGGTTCGAGTGAGTACTGCGGTTGCCAGCACTTTGTTTTTTCTGTCCAGCTCTTTCGCTCTCTTGTGGGCTGGGCCAGCCGGTTGCCCTCGGCTCGATCTGTCGGCATGGGCTCTTGTTCCGTGTTCCTTGCAGCCCACATGACTAGATGCTCTTGGAGGCCCATCCGACCCATATGCCCTAGTTACGTTTTGTCTTGGTTTGTTTGTACTTTTTTTTATTTGGCTTGGTTCGGTTTTAATTCATTTTTGTTTAGGTTTCCCTTTTTTTTATTTTGAATTTGATTATTTCTATTTTATTTTTGTGCTATGTTAAAACATTTCATTTCATTCTCTTTTTTTTTGTTATTTTTTCTTTTCTTTGTTTTTTACTTTTCTTTTTCTATATTAACAAAATGTTTATGTTGTGAAAAAACTATTAGACCCTCCAATTCATAATACTTTTCATGATTTTAGTTTAAATTTGAACTAAAACCACGACACATATTATGGGTCAGAGGAAGTAGTAGTTTTTTCTAATAAGATAAATATTTTTATTTAAAAAATTATAGAATACAAATAATTATATTTAAAAACCATTGAAAAAAATTGCTGCTGGAATGGGTTCCGCCCTTCTAATGGGACTCCAAAGGCTAGTAGGCGCTTACATGGACTTTTGAGTAGCAAATAGGGTTTGTCTACCTAATGGGATCCCCAAGCCTAGTGCCACCTACATGGAATTTTAAGCGGCAAGTTAGCCAAGAATTGGTCAACAAGAACCCATGGTCCTGGTTGGAATACCATTTTGGAATACCAAAGGGGAGAGGACTAGAGCTCCAAGATGATGCTCTAGGTACGGATCGACAAAGTCGTGAACGACTTGAGACCTACTTCGTGTGGTAGTTTGACTTCCCCCCCATGGAAGTCGTTGATGGCCCGGTGTCCATGCCCAATACAATCAACGTTCTCCTAACGTTCGAGTATGCCCCGCTCTAAGAAGACACCCCAACCTACTAAAAAATATTTTTGTGCCAACTCTCATATATTGTACCACGACTTTCTCTGTATATGCACCCCTACTAACCACTAAACACTCGGTACTTCACCGAGTCACTCGGAAAACCTCTAAACATCGGTTATTCAATTTCAACAACAAAATTAGATATTTTTTTAAAAGTTCAAATAACATAAATGTTCATATTAATATGTCACGCCCCGAAACCGGGCCTGGAAACCGGGCCTGGACGAGACAGCCGCCGCGCGCCTATAGACCAGAAAATCTATACTCGCGCAAGGCTAAAAATGCAGGCGTAAACCAGCACAGTGAATCTCGAGAAGCTCAACTACACATCTTTAAGATTTCTTTACAATTACATAGGAATTACAACTAGGTTCTCTAATCGCTTCCCACCCGCTGGTCCAGCCTATTCTCCGATCGACGAACTCTTCTGCTGCGCAACTCTGATAAAATATTGGGGAGCTGGGGTGAGTACGACAAATCATACTCAGCAAACCGATTATACACAATCATATACAATGTAAAATAGAAATACTTTTGTAAAACAACAACATGTGGTTAAGGTATTAGGCAATTTAAAACGCATGGTGCCACACATGAAAGTAAGTTTCCCTACCCGGGAATCACAGGGGTGAAATTCACACTTTTACACTCTGCGAGAGGGTACTCCGACATCGACAGTCTTGACTAGGTTGCGCTAGTCAAGCAGTGTTCTTATACCCGCTAAGACCCGAACACTCGACCTATCGATGCCGGTCGCTCCTACGGATCCATCACCGACACGTTCCCGAGCAGAGGCCATCCCCGGCGGAGAACACGGACAGTCCCATACCTGAACTGTGATCGGTACAATATGTTTACCTTCGTAGCACCAAGTTTGCTCTTATAAAAACATGTATCTCTCATGTTGATCACTTTCTATCGATATTCGCGCTAATGCCCGATTCGTACCGGTGGCTCCAGTGGATCCATCACCGTGTACCGACACCGACGGATTAGCCCACGAATATCTCGTATCTCATATCGAATACTAAATCATATATTTTAGCAGCAAAACCTACTTTACAAAATATATAAAAGAGTATAAAGCAACTTGCCTGAATCATTCGATGTACTACGCTAGCGCACTAGCAAATAGCAATAGCAAGTTCTCCAAAAGAAAACCCGCGAGATAAAATCCAATGTCAGTACAGATGCTAGTATCGCCACCACTAAAGACCGGCCCTGCACCTCCCCATACCATCGCCTCCAAAAATATGCCAAGGACAGTATATATCCACGCAAGGACTCTCCTGTAGCTCTCACTCTCTGGCACGCCGGTGAATGGTGTGGTGTGTGAAATACTGTGTGCAGCAGCAGCAGCACCTATCTCTCTTACTAGCTCTCTATCTTTCTCTCACGGTCTAACTAATCTAGCTATGGTGTATGTGCTTACGGTGTAGCAGGGCAGCTATTTATAGGATAGTCAGTGTGTGAAGACAGGTTAAAATATCTGGGCATATGTCCTTGTGAGCTAAGCAAAGATAGACAAAATATCTAGGCCGCACCGCTTGCCGACTGATCTTTTGATGCTAAGCATCGGTCCACGTAGCAGCACTTCATGACTAAGCAAATGATCTACTGCCAGCACAGCCTCGTATTCCCTGTTAGCATGAAGCCACGCTACTTATTTCTAGTAAATTAGCTCACGTATGTATGCATGAACAAATAGATTTACACATGCACAACTTCATCGACATGCATCCAAATGCATTAGTATTTCTAGCAATCGTACACAAACAATTCAAGTTCTATTACCACTTAGGTTAACTACTCAATTACTGATAAATGCAAAGGTTAACATTTAATTTAAATACTAGGGATTAGCGAAAATCAAAGCAAGTAGAAACTAATTATTTTTCAAATCAAAATAATAACTCAAAATTTTGGGTTATCACATAATATCATTATTTTTTATTATTAGTTATTTTTATTGTGTTCAAATAAGATTAATGTTTTTTTAAAGTGGTTCAAATAATGCAATTTTCTATATTAAAACATTTAAATAAGATAAATATTCTTTTCAAAAAACCGTTCACAAAACATAATTAGAACTCGGTAAGCCTCGCAACCCCTTCCTTAGAAACATTGCATGTTACTTTGGGAGGGATTGGGAGTGGGTCATAATGGAGAGGTGCATAGGAGGGAGATATTGTGTTCCCGTCGAGTGGAAAACAAGAGCTCTCGAGCTTGGTCGGGAGCTGCCACCGAGGTAGAGATGGAAGAGGCACTGTGACCATGTTAGAACATATCTAAGCGCGTCTCAAAACCATCGCCTAAACATTCTTGGGGCTTGCCAGATAGAAAACTGCGTGTGTCGGGGACATTTTCAGTTCGGTGCATCCAATACCACGTCCGGCGTTCCGAGGCCATCCCCACCACCACAGGACTCCCTGCGGGCGAGTTGGACACAAAGTTGTGACGACTTGGTGAGTGGCGCACCAACCCTATCATAGACACAACCACATGCAAGTAGCTTTCCATAATGTCGGCGATGGTTCACAGGGAGGAGGCACGTGAGATGTCTTGTTGGTGTTGCGCCATCCTTAATGCATACTATTCCTTCCCACCCTTTCTCCTCCTCTTCCGGCTGTTTCCCGCCTCATCTCCAGCTATAAAAAGCCCCGCCACTGCACGACAAACCTCACACCCGCCTTCATCACTCGCCTCTGCCTCCTAGCCAAAGCTTCCTAGACACAATATCACGCTGCCACATCACCACCTACTCGATGCTAGGCCGCAACAGCCCCACGCCGCCGACGGAACCTGTGTTGCAGCATGCCAAGCCTGCCCCTTCGGACGATGACTCCTACACCTCCGACGAGTTTGCCGAGATGGACGAGGCATCCCTAGCAGGCGCAAAGCACGAAGCAGCGGAGGAGCAGGAGCAGCAGTGGGACGACATGACGAAGCAGGCGGTTATCCTCGCGCCGTACCAGACGATGCGACAGCTTAGGGACGCCACCCGTACCCGAGAGGAGGTCAACGAGGCCATCATCCGCCGCATCACCGAGATCTCCGCCCGGCACCAACAACGGAGACTTGCCTCCTCATGATGGCTCGAGAGTTGAGGATTCTTTAGCTCGACGCTCAGACCCACGCCGAGGCCGCACCCCGCGAAGCAGCGCGGGTCACCCAGAATGAGGAGTAGGGCCAACATCGCAGGGAAGCTCCGATGACACCGAATTCGATGCAACACCAGAAGAGGCGCATGCATGTGCGCGCTGGGCGGCCAAGCGGGCGGGGGCGCTACAAGCAAAGGAGAAGAACGATGGCGATGCTGGCCCGTTGCGTGTCCCGACCGGCGACAAGTAGGCTAGGTTTTAGTTAAATTTTAAACTTCTTCACTCAACTTTGTAATATATAACGAAATTTGAATAAAGAAGTTTAATTTCTGTAAAGTTTTAGTGTTTTCGTACAAGGCGTCTGGGAATGCGGCTAGAAATGGGCGTGGCCCAACCAAGTTGTAACGTTTCCATCGACCATTTAACGCTTTTGCCGGTTTGAGGGACACCACTAAAGATGTACTTACGGCCATGAATGAGACAATCGCTGGTGGGACCGAAAAGAATCCAGTCAGGTAAAACCGAGTAGAAAAGCACCGTTCGTTTCTGTTTTTATTTCACATGCATACACATGAGCTAAATCCTTTGAACTAGATATATGAGGTAATAATCTGGTCTACAATCATACAGGTAAAAACTGAAGACATTCGAGGATCAGATAACAGAGTGGCAGTCTACTGCTGCTTCTCGTGTGCTTCCCTCCTTTGCTGGGCAATGAACTCGAACAAGCTCCCATCAAAGCATCGGCGAACAGCCTCCCTCGGAAGGAACCCTTCCTCGTCTTTGGCGAGCACATACAACAATATCCACTCCCCCTTGCTTGCTAGCCTGAATAGATGGTTCAAAATTGAGCATTAAGAAGCAAGCATTTCTGCCACAAGTAACTCAAGTAAACGGTTAAAATCAGATTAAAATTTGCTAGCGCTCACCATCCGAAGAAGTCATACTGCAGCCGGTTGCCCTCGGTCATCCGCCAGATCTCGCCCAAGGTGAGCTTGTCGGGCGCAGTGTGGGCGTTCTTGCTGAAGATGCTCTCAAAATTTACCGGCATGAACCTGTGTTTCATAGTTGGAACACAGTATTTTAAAACTGATCGAAATACCGTGTGACAGTTTGAACTGGTATATATGCACTTTAAAAGAGGATTTAGAGTTTCAAATTACCTTCCCTCCGTGTCGTAAGTTGAGGAATCGCTGCCATGCTTATCCTTGTGAATGTTCTTGATATGTATGGGGAATAGTGGAGATGGTATCCAGGTCTGCACCGATCATGAAAAGCCAAGATGGATGAGAGAGATATGCCGAGTCCAATACTAGGACTAGACTATCTAAAGTCTTGAAATTTTTGTACTAACCGGTAGACTTGGGTAGCTTAGACCAACATTTATGGCAATACCCAGTATGAACGACACGATGACGTTGAAGCCCAGCGCCCTCATTCCTGGAAGTCGTGCAACACAAGTTCATCTATTGAGTGTAAATGCACTACCAGACTTGGATCCCCAAACTTGTATGGCGGCATGAATACTTGAGCCTTATTGCACATGAATCTCGGGCAGGCCATAGACGGCTCACCATGCCTTACCTCCGTAAGTCTCCCAGGGATCGATAGACGACGCCGTCGCCATGCAGGTCGAAGAAGGACACATATGCTGCTGCAACACGCTCTTCTGCCCGTGCTCGTGCCCCTCCTCGGCCTCTTGAGGATTGTTCACATCGGGAGCAGCCAGAGGTCGAGCCAAGTCTACATGGATGTTTTGCTCGTCAGATCGACGCCGTCAATTTTAGACGAAGAAACGGTGAAGACACTCATAAGGCTTTGGAAGGCGGGCCTCCAAGTCTGCCCGGACCGGCCGCTCGGCCATCACCGGCGCTGCTTCCGCCACCGTCACCATTGCGTCGGTCGGCGCCTTAGCCTCCTCCACCATGACGCTCTCTGTGCCACACGTTCCAGC
Source organism: Lolium rigidum (assembly GCF_022539505.1). Classification (NCBI taxonomy): domain Eukaryota; kingdom Viridiplantae; phylum Streptophyta; class Magnoliopsida; order Poales; family Poaceae; genus Lolium; species Lolium rigidum. The sequence continues at coordinate 78,048,706 of NC_061514.1, read as the reverse complement.
TCAAGCTGCCGAGTCAAGAAAGCAACTGCGATATACTACGTATTAATTTCTAGCGTGCTCTGCTCGTCTTGTAGTACGCGCGAGGAACGAAGCACGAGCACGGTGTGGGAGAAAGGTGTAAATTGGTATAGACGTGAAGGAATGAGCAGTGAGCTTAGAGCTAGCTTGCCGTGGCATTATGTATCTCCGGTAGAGCCGTTTTCGGTTTTCCATCCATGTTAACATTGTTCATTCAACATCACGCCTGTCACCGTCCCGTGCTGTGTAGCCGTCGATCTGCTTTGTACGGGATCGTTTATGCACCAATGTCACCGTTTGTTATAGAGAGTGTGTCTATTTCGTTGTAAGTTAGTTTTTCATCTAGTCATAGCTCATAACACGATACGAGTCATGGAGAAAAAAATCATCCAACTTCCTAGAAAAAAATCATTTAACAAGCTATATACGTGGGCTACTGGTTCAATTTGCAATAATCAAATAAATTCAAGAGAGACAAAATCCATGATAGCACATCATTTCAAGACTAAAATTACAACATTGTTTTCCTAAAATTGCATGTATTGGATCATGTAAATATCACCGTAATAGACTACAATAACTTCCTAAATAGAGAACTTCTACAAAATAAAAGGAGGAAAAATGAGTCTAGATGATTTCAAAACTAAAATTACAGTGTTGTTTACCCAAATTTACATCTGCTAACATTTGTAGTGTAATTGGTTGTACGTTGTGTCTCAAAACTAAAATTCCTGTTCATATAAATTGTAGTGTAATTTTTCGCAATTTTTTTTTTGTAGTGTAATTGGTTGTAAGTTGTTTCTCAACAAACAAAAGTTGTAGCAAAATCCATCTGCTAACATTTTCCTATTGCAACCAAATCACGTCATTCGACTTAGTCGTGTTGGATCTTATGCATGTTGCATCCAAAGGTATTGTACCTCTGATCTCTGGATCCTATAAGCCAACCAGGTTTGCACATACCGCACGCCATACGTGCCGGCCGAGCTTGGTGATACAACGTATTTTTTCTGTTTTTTTTCCAATCCGGGTTATTCCCTTTCTTCTCCATTTTTTATTTTTTCCTTTTTGTTGTAAGATTAAAAAACATTAAGATTCCATAAATATATCAAATTTGAAAATTATGCAGATTTTAAAATATAATCAACATTTAAAAATATTTAAATTTACAAAATGTTCAAATTTGAAAAATGTATAGATTTACGAAAATATATAAACTTGAGAAGGTTAAAATTTTAAAAGTTTAGATCTAGAAACTCTTACAATTGGAAAAATAAGGTCTCAATTTTTTGAAATGTTATTTTTTAAATATAAACAGAAAAAACAAAAAAAGAACAAGAAAAAATATAAAAAGAATTTTGAACGATGGGCCACAGCCCACTAAACCACTGCTGGGCCGGGAGGTCTGCGGCACCCTATACGCACCGACCCAGTCAGCATATAGGAGCTCCCTCTGATTTCTCCAAAAAAAAGAACATATTAACATCAATCCAAGATATAGCCACAGCTCAGGCCCAAAGATAACCAAGTTTAGTGGATTAAGTCCTATGGAAACGAGGGATCTAGCTTGTAAAAACCGTGAGTAGGTTGGAAAAATAAAAAATGGGGCCATGCTGTCCCTGCCTAATCGTTGGACCAAAAAGATCTAGTTGTTGGCCAATTGTAATCACTCAACTGTTAGATGAAAAGATCTGGCATGATGCATCAACCTCGTAGGAGGCTAGGGATACCTAGGTTTTCTAGGGTTTTTACTATCTCTCGTGTTCGCAATGGTGAAATGATCTTTTTTCGACGTTGATCGACTCCCCTCTTTTGCTTCCCACTCGTGATCCGTTCGGGCTGATCAAGGGGACGCCCGTTACATCTACCCGACCTTGGCGGCATGGGGAGCTGTGTTTCGGGGCAGTGCGCTGGGCTCGGATGGCGGAACCCTAGAAGTTGGCCGTGAAGTTCCAAAGGAGGGTAGATCATCGAGCCCCAAAACGGCGATGAATCAACACGAGTTGATGAAAAACCTGGTACTAAGCATGATGGGCTGGATGATGTGGTAATCCCGAAGCAAGATCTTGAAAACCTCTGGGATGGAGCACATTGGATGGCGGTGGTGAAAGTGCACACTATTAAGCACTTCGGCAATCAACCATTTTCCGAGAACATGGATTTCACATGGGATTTTGGGCGGAAGTGGACAATTAGGCTTGTGGATGACAATATGTTTGTTCTTCAAGTTTCTTACCTCAGCGAATGGAACATGGTGATGTATGAGGAGCTTGGATTGTTCAAAAGAAAGGAGTCTTGCTGGAGTCACATGACGGGATCGTGGATCCAAAGTCAGTAACCCTCGACCGCATCTATGCATGGGTTCAAATCCGATTAATCCCTCCCACTGTTTTGTACGGAGGAGTACATGAAATCACGCATTGGAGAGGTGTGGAGCATGGACTGGCACCAGTTTCGGGAGGGTGGGGGGTAAAGCTTAATATGAACAAGCCACTTACAAGGTTTGTTGGCCTACATACGGAGGGCAACAAGAGACTCAATTTTCAAGTGATGTATGAAAAGTTACCTCGATTTCTGTGAGGTGTATGTGTGTCTGTTGGGACATCGTAATCTGGAGTGTGGTGATGGATTGACATATCCAAGCAATATGAGACATGGATGATCGCATCAACACCCGGGGTGAGGACAAGTGCATCGGCTGGGAAAGGTAGCCATAGAGGAAATGGTGGTGGCAGGGCCGCCGACTTGCAAACAACCTTAGGGGGTGTTTGGTGTGGCTTTTTTTGGCTTTTGGCTTTGGCAAAAGCCACCAAAAGCACCTAAATAGGTGCTTTTTTTGGCTTTTGGATTTTGGAAGCCAAAAACAAAGATCCTATTCTTTTGGCTTCCAAAATCCAAAAGCCAAAAAAGCACCTATTTAGGTGCTTTTGGTGGCTTTTGCCAAAACCAAAAGCCAAAAAAAGCCACACCAAACACCCCCTTAGGGAGGTTAGCCACCAGCTGTGAATAATGAAACAAATGCACATGAGGGGTAGACAAAATTGTCGCAGCTCATCGGGGGCTCTAGGCTAGAGGGGATGACAACGTGACAAGCATGAGAAAAAAAATCTTGATATGGCATTACAAATGGAGGAGGGATGGACCAAGCCTGGGATAGTTCCATCACCAGTTAAACCTAACCCAAAGTGTGCACAAAAGAGTGACACAAAGACTGACAAGGCGGATTATGTGAGGTGCCACCAGGACCAATGAGTAGCGTATGGTGGAATTGTCGCGGTCTCGACAATGAAGTGACAGTTTGTGAGCTTCTAGGTCTCGTGAAGCATTTTAAACATACAGTGCTATGTGGTTTTTAATTGTAGATACATAACACTTGGGTGGAAAAACTAGCTAAAACGCCAGGTTAAAATAATTGTTTTGCTGTTAGTATCTCGGTCCATAGTGGGGAGCTTGGAATGTACCAGAACAATGAAATAATTGTTGTGTTTTTGCCGTATTCGTAGTATCACATTGATGCTAGGATTACAGAGCTTTCAGAGATTCAAGACCTGGGACATGCTGAAACATATGAGGTATTCGATCGTGTTGCCCTAGATGTGTGTCGAAGATTTCAATAATGAGGTGCTACATCACCACGAGCACGAGGGAGTAGTAGAGAGTAGCCTTGCTCAAATTACAGGTTTTCACGAGATTGTTGATGTTTGTGAGCTAGTTGACCTCTGTTACGACGGTAGGAGATGGAAATATGAAAAACGAGTGGTGGGCGGCTCTATCAGCATAGTTTGCCTAGATAGGGCCCTGACAACAACGGCATGCAGTGATCTGTTTCCATTGGCAACAATATTGGACATGACGGTGAATGCGTATGATCATGGCACATCCTCCTTCTGTGGCGAGAAGCACGAAGCAAGGAAGAGCTATCGAGGACAATATCTTTCGGTATGAGGTTATGTGGGAGGCACACGAGCAGTTCAGACTGTTCCTTGATGAGGCGTGGCCGGTGGAGGGAAGGATGTGGCGATGCTCCAACTACAAGAGAGGCCCACCTTAGTGTCTGGCTCGCCGGATAGTTGGGGAAGGGACAAGTTTGCCAATATTCCGAGGGGAATTCATAGCTGAATGAGCGCCTGATCGACGAAAAGGGAGGAACCCACGCGACAGAGGCCTTCTCATGAGGAAACACCGATCACTCAACGTTTGATCGATTTGTACCAAAGGGAGGTGGTGATGTGGCTCCAGCGCTCGCACGTGCATTAGCTTGCAGAGGGCGACAAAAATACACGCCTTTTCCACTTGCGTGCGAATCAGTGGAACAATAAAACCAAAATTAGTCGGCTCACTAAACCGCATGGGACAGTGACCACAGATGATCAAGAAACGGTCAATATGACACGTGATTTCCATGAGAAGTTGTACCTTTCAAAAGGAGTAGTGAACCTAGGAAAGGTAATTGATGTGATCCCGGTTAAGGTAACCTCGGACATGAATGACAAGGTACTAAAATCGATAGGTGATAGCACCTTGTTCTAGATGTTTCCAACAAAGGCCCTGGGCCTGAGGGATTCCCGTCCTATCTTTTCAAACTCATTGGGAATTTGTGGAGAAGAAGTGACCTCGACAGTCCTACGAGTGTTGAAGGAGGAGGATAACATGAGTGATATCAATTACACGTTCTTGTTGCTAATTCGAACTGAGGAGTTGGGTTGTGCAACAAAATCTATAAAATTGTGTCGAAGGTGTGGCGAATAGACTGAAAATTTGTCTACCAAAATAATTGCCGGGGAACAATCAGTGTTTACACCAGGACGCTTGATCACAGGCAACACCATCACTGCTTATGAATCTTTACACTTCACAAAGCGGAATCGTGCAAAGAAACACCATTATTGTATTGTCAAGCTGGATATGCGGAAGGCATATGACTAGCTCGAGTGGAGGTATTGTGAGGCGGTCATGATAAAATTGGGCTCTCAGATGGTCGTGAGGCTGTCCACTACAGTGTATTTCCATGTGCTCTTTAATGGACGGAAGTTGCAAAAGTTTAGCAATTCTTACCCTCGAGAAGGGTGCGGCAGGGGATCTCATATCTCCGTATCTATTCTTGTTAGCAGTAGATCTTTTGTGCCTTCTAGATCCATGGTATAATAGTGGCGTCGTCGTCCCCGGCGGTGATTTAACTCTTTTTTGCGGATGACACATGTTGCTATTCAAGGGGGACACAAAGAGTGAGGAAAAAGTTCACTAGCTGCTGGATCTTTGTTGTATGGCCTTGGGCTAGAGAATTAACCGAGACAAGTCTTCTACTACCTCTATCCACAAATAGATTCCTTATATTAATCAAAATATGGACGGAGCTAGAGAGTATATTTTTTAGTAAATGACGCCTGGGACATGTCTAGGAGAGTGTCTAGGCGGTCCTAGATGTTCATAGCAAGACACTCACCGAGAAGTATCTCGGGATGCCTTCAAATGTTGGTAGGTCTAAGAGTGAAGCTTTCAAAAAAAAACATTAAGGACATAATATGAGCAAATGCAAGGATATATGGACAAGATTTTATCGGTAGGTGCAAGGATATTCTAATAAAGTCTGATGTCCAATCAGTGCCAATATTCTCTATGGAGTACACTGAGAAGAAAAGCAGCATTTTTGTCTGCTGAAGTTTTATTTCTGTTTTATTTCAGAGGCATACACACGACTACACGAGATAATCTTTTGCACTAGATACATGATGTATATAAGTACTATACTATAGCTGAACAACTTCGATTTTTGTAATATCCCAGGTTTAGAGGCTACAAAATGAGAGAACACCAAAGTGTGCATTGCATTCATGCATAGAAAATCCGGGGAATTTTCGCGCTTTCAAATAAAACTTACCACAGTAACTAAAGTTTCACTTGACTTGCTGAAACTGAAGTAGATCATCAAGTCAAGCGCTATAAACTTCACTGTGACCTTTGCTAAAACCTTGTTTTGGGTAGAGATGATTTGATCTATGGGCTAGATCAAATAGAAGTAGATTTACAACAAACAACACCTTAAGTAAGGATCAACTACAAGATATTATAAAGGAACTCAACATGACATTCCTTACAACAACACATGAATAATTGTTCAATTCTAGATCAAAGAACACAATTAATTAAGAAACTATTCTTTACTTATCTTATCCATGTCTTCTACTAAATAAATGTTCCTACCATGAGTCACATGGTATATTGATAACCCACAAGTATAGGAGATCGCAACAGTCTTCGAGGGAAGTAAAACCCAAATTTATTGATTCGACACAAGGGGAGGTAAAGAATACTTGTAAGCCTTAACAACTGAGTTGTCAATTCAGCTGCACCTGGAAAAGCACTAGTAACAGGGGTGATGTGAAAGCAGCAGTAATATGAGAGCAGTAGTAATGAGTAACACAGCAAGCGATAGCAGTGAATATGAGAGCAATGACACCAGAAAATAGTTGATACTACTTCCAATGTCATGTAGAACGAGTATATGATGATGAGAGATGAACCGGGATTCCCAGCTATCTACACTAGTGGTAACTCTCCAATAACAAGTGTTGGGTGAACAAATTACAGTTGGGCAATTGATAGGATTGAAATAGCATTAAGACAGAACATCAAGATTATTAATCATGTAGGCATGTTTTCCATATATAGTCATACGTGCTCGCAATGAGAAACTTGTACAACATCTTTTGTCCTACCAGCCGGTGGCAGCCGGGCCTCTAGGGAATCTACTGGAAATTAAGGTACTCCTTTTAATAGAGCACCGGAGCAAAGCATTAACACTCCGTGAAAACATGTGATCCTCATATCTAAGCCTTCCCCTCCAGTTGTCCCAATTTATGTCACTTTGAGACCTTTGGTTCCGGACATAGACATGTGCATACAACTTGTAGATACAATCTAAGCAATAAGTATAGAGCTTAAATCTAAGATCATGCCACTCGGGCCCTAGTGACAAGCATTAAACACAACAAGATTGCAGCAACAATAACTTCACAAACTTTATAGATAGACTAATCATAATGAAACAATCCATCGGATCCCAACAAACACAACACCGATTACATCAGATGAATCTCAATCATGTAAGGCAGCTCATGAGATCATTGTATTTAAGTACATGGGAGAGAGAGTACCAACTAGCTACAGCTAGAACCCGTAGTCCATGGGGGAACTACTCACGGAGCATGATGGAGGCGGTGGCGTCGATGGAGATGGCTTCGGGGCACTTCCCCGTCCCGGCGGAGTGCGGAACAGAGACTTCTGTCCCCCGAATTGGAGTTTCGTGATGGTGGCGGCGCCGCTGGAGTCTTTCTGGAGTTTCGTCAATTGGTCTCGATGTTTTAGGTCAGGACGGCTTAAATAGGCGAAGAGTCGGAGTCGGAGGGGCCACGGGGCCTCCTCCCCATAGGCCGGCGCGGCCAGGGTGGAGCCCGCGCGGCCCTGTTGTGTGGGGCCCCCAGGGCACCCCTCTGGTCCCCCTCTGACTTTCTGGAAGGTTACGGGAAAAATAAGGTTCTGGACGTTGATTTCGTCGAATTCCGAGAATATTGCCCGAACAGCCTTTCTGGAACAAAAAACAACAGAAAACAACAACTGGGCCTTCGGTATCTCGTTAATAGGTTAGTTCCATAAAATGCATAAAAATATTATAAAGTGCAAGCAAAACATGTAAGTATTGTCATAAAACAAGCATGGAACATCAGAAATTATAGGTACGTTGGAGACGTATCAGCATCCCCAAGCTTAGTTCGTGCTCGCTCTCGAGTAGGTAAACGATAAAAAGAGTAATTTATGTAGTGACATGCTACTTACATAATCTTGATCATCCTATTATAAAGCATATGAGATGAATGCAGTGACTCAAGGCAATGATCTATAGTTGCTAACAAATAGATAACATATAGCAAAACTTTTCATGAATAGTACTTTCAAGACAAGCATCAAAAGTCTTGCATAAGAGTTAACTCATAAAGCAATAAATTCAAAGTAAAGGCATTGAAGCAACACAGAGGAAGATTTAAGTTTCAGCAGTTGCTTTCAACTTTCAACATGCATATCTCATGGATAATTGTCAACACAAAGTAATTATTACCTATATAAAAGGTAGACAGATTCACGCCTCCTGGTAGATCGGACCACTGTAGATATGCAATTTCCATCCGGTTAACTCTATTGGTTAAGCGACACGTGCCCCCTTATTTTTCTCTACCTTCCCTGGTTAATTTCCTTTCCTTTTTTTCAGGGATTTGGGCAACCGGCTACCGGCTGATACTCGGTTTCCTTTCCACCCAGCAGTCAAAGCGGTGCGGTCAAAGCGGCGTGGCCCCCCGTCGAACCATCTAGGCCCATATCCTCCCGTGGAGGCGTTGGCGTCCTCCTCTCCCTTCCTGGACGAGAGGCGCGTGCAGGACAGCCATGTCGCCCTTCTCTCCCCTAGGAAGGCATCCATCGGGCACCATTCCCCCTCACGAGGACCTACACTATTCCTCCTGAGTCGGCGGGCGGCATGGAGGAGTTGGATGCCCACATCTCCTTCCCAACGCGTCTCACGCATCAGCCCAGGTAAAGATTGTCGCCGTTTCTCCATCTCTTTCTTCCTCTCTCTCTCGGGTTTATCTCCAATCCATCATGGCAGATGTTCGCGTGCAGGTATGATGTTCTTTCTTTGCCAACAAAATTGGTGAGGGAAGGGCACCTCCCGCTGCCGCTGTGTATGTCCTCTTCATATCTTGGATGTTGCCAATGCATGCCATAGTTTCCCCTCCGCCTCCTCCTTACACAATTGAAGCCTACGCAAGCGAGGCGAGTCAGGGCCGAAGCTATTTGGGGTTTTCCATGGTGAGGTTTCTATTCTGGACGTTGGTAGTGAATTCAGATTCCTATATCCCTAGGTTAGCCATCGGCAATCTCTTATATGTTTAATGGAGACTGGCTATCTCCACCACTTCTAATTTATTTCACAGTAATTAGGTATCTCATGATTTTTCACAGATTTGTGAAGGCTCCAGGAGACATGGATAAAAACCTACCAACTTGCGGGTTTAGTTACCTCCAACGCGTTTGATGGAATGCCCGACAGGTGCTAAGATTCGTTTTTGTGTTGTTCTCTCATATCCAGGTTGAGTTCCACACAAATGTTCCTTAGATGGATGGTGTGTTTGCTGCAAGAAGACTGGTATTAGGATCACCAGGGTAATAGTCATACTCTAAATTGTTCTTCTATGCAAGCACCCATGCATGTGACATGTTGATATTGTGAGTTTTCCTGAGCTTCGTGTTTGGGAGATTCTCTTCAGCATAAGCAATTTTTCTTCTCCGGTGATTTCAGACATGGGGAGTCGTGTGGTATGTGGCTCCTACCACTCTAGAGATTGTGTCCGGCAGTCTGGGCTCTCGCTAAGGTTCAGTTTGTCGTTGTCAGACCAACGAGGTGAGATCAGAATCGTATTTGGCAACTGTCTAACTCAAGATGCATACATCAGACTATCCATGTGGTACCGCAGGTATTCTTTCCTTTAGGATTGATGAACCTTGGTCCTCCCAGCAAATGTAACATACTTTATAAGTTTCTTTATTTAAGGGACAAGCCGAGATAGGGCAAGTTATTTAAACCTTGATGGAAATGCAACAGCACCAAACATGCATTATCACTCTCACATTTTAACTCAATCATAATACTTGCAACATCTTAGTTTGACGAATGAACAGTTATTCTATTTGGTTTACAGTACATGCAATATTTTCTCTGTATAATGCTAAAATGTAATGTTGTCTGCCATGAACTTCTATTGATATCGTACCATCTAATTTCTATTTTTCCATACATGAAAGTTGGTTGTCAAGTCGAGAATTAGATGATAGAACTGATAACACTTCCGAAGTGAAGGGTTAGGGCATCACTGACCTCTTGCCTGTTGGTAGGGAGAAGTGCTTCAGCTCCAAGCAGTGGTGGTGCTGGCGTTGCAGCTGCTGCTCCTGCCAGCAGATGAGTCAAAGAAACAAGAGAAGGTCATTCAGCAGGAAGAGAGTGGTGACGTAAGGACATTGTTCTCAGCTTTGCCACTTTTACCAACTTCCATCATCTGCTATAATATAATATCATCGGAACTTGTGAACTTGAGCATGATAACTTTGTGTATATCATATTCCTCGCATTTTGGACCATTTTCTTTGATGCAATATATTTTATTGTCAATTTTAGATTTTAGTTGGAGGAGATGCCAATTTTATTTTCCTTACTTCCTTATGGAAATGTGAATGAACAAAATTGGGTGCCTACGTTTCTAGACGAAGCTCTCAAATTAGTGTGTTGTGGCAGGGAGTGGGTAGGTGCATGGTCAGATTGTGATGTTGAGGGAGATCCATCTACCAACTTGACTGCTTTGTTTACATCAAAACAATGGAACCAAATTTAGGGAGAGGATCCTGACTTGGGAGTATAAGTGCATCCATCCTGACTTGCATGCATCATCTTTTTTTGTGCTTGCAAGCAATGTCTTATACAAATTGGGTTTGCAAGATTTAATACATTGGCCAGATATGTCTTCAGAGCTTAGAATAATATGTTCAAGGGTATCAATTGTTAGTATTTTATCACTGAAGATATGTTTTCAAAGAACACCAAAAGTAGCATATGTGTATGTTTTTCTCCGCAGCATGTCTGAATGATGTTATATGCTCATTTTTTTTGCCATGCCCATGCTTATTCGCCACCGTCCTTACTTAGTAGTCAACCCTTCGATTTCAGGTTGGCCGCCACAAACACCGACTAATCAGTCAACTATGAGAAGCTATATTTTTTGGTAGATTGTTTTAACATGTACAATGAAAATGCAATAGTTCATCTAACTTTCTAAAAAATGCAGTTTGGAGAATATAGAAGACGACGCAGATGAAATCACTCTCCAGTGCCACTTTTTATTTAATTATTTCCCTTTTTCTTGGGTCAAATAGATCCTTAACACACGCTTATTCAAATATGCATTATAAAGTGGACTAAATAAGTTAGAAGACAGCTACCGAGTTTGATTTCTACTTTGTTTGGCAATATATATTTTATATGAAATATATTGGTTGGGAAGCTACCACTAGAATGTTAGTGATGCCGCAAACAGAGAACTTCACTTGAAGCTATTGGGTTTCATGCATCCTTTGCATCTCAGATTTTCATTTGCATCTCAGATTTCCAGACTTAAAATAAATCAACCTTTATTCAGGTGAGGCCATAATGTAGCTTCTCATAGGTAGACTCGGTGTACATAAGCCATGTCACAGCTTTGATTGTGAACAATACAAATTAGATTGGTTATTGGTTGTCTGGTTGTTTTACAGTAGAAAATAGATAATTATTGGAAGAGAAATCTTATTGAATTGGAGATTTGTTTTGCAAATTACATGTCCTGTTTTTTGCTTTCACCATGTAACATGTGAATTTATGAACTTTTTAGAGAATGTGCATGCAGTTTTCCTGCAAATATAAGACTAGCAGTGTTGTTGTGGTCACGGCAATAACTGAATTAAAGAGGGAAGGAAAGACGGGAGATAGATGACCAAGTGGAGAGCTGAACAGACTGTAGTTTGTATCTTTGTAAGAGAATTACATGTATATCATACAGTTGATCTACATGCGACCTCCAAAAACAAGTAGTTCCGCTATCTCTAGAATGAATTCCTACTAAATACCTATGTGTAATTAGTTGTAATGTTCTCTTTGTATGGAACTCTGTCTGCTGGATCTAAGATGTTGTCCTACTCTCTGCACTAAAATGTGTTTTCTTCAGTTAAACTACATGATTGTTCTACACTATTTGTTGAAAATCTACCGCTGCAACATATTTTTAGCATGCTAGAATAATAAGCACTTATGCAGTCCCAGATATGCTATTCTGCTTACTAAATGTTACTACACACAACGAACTACTACTGATGCGGTTAGTGTATTAATGTAGCAGCAACTACAAATTTTCTCTTCCATGGTACTGTTGTATTTTCCTGTATGACGACTGTAATCAACATAGTGAAGACTAACTTTTGTTTCATCCGTGTTGGTATTACTCCTGATAATTGTAGCCAGCTTGCTTAGTAATCTCACATGGTTTTGTATATTCAGTTTTACTTTACGTTTTCAGTTCTAGCTTATTCGTATGAACACAAAGAATAGAATTTAGTGTACTATAAGTAGATCGAAGAGCAAATTGGAAACATCGCAGCTACTTCCCTTATAACTGTAAGTAAATTCTCTTTTGCCAACTCAGGAAAGCGGAACATACCGATTTGTACGAGCTCAGCTCGGATTCAGTTGAGTTGATTCCTTCCGTCACTTTCTATTCGGTACGACTGACTGCCGTCGTCAGCTCCTATTCGTCCAGGGCCTTATCGGCAAGAACTGTGACGCTGAAGCACTGAATCCCAACTAGCGGCAAGGTTCTGTTGTCGTGCGTGCTGATGGAACGGAGCTTCTTCTCTTCTAATCTACAGCTTGGCTTCAAGTCTCGGCTGACGGAAGCGCCGTCTCGACCTTCTCCCCTTCTTATCTCTCCAGCCTAACTCCTCGAAATGGACATGGCACAGCGACGGGAGAGAAGAAGGGGAACGGGACCACAAGCTCCTCGGTGGTGATGTTGCTGTGGAGCACGCGGCTGGTCCTCGAAACGGACAAAATGCCCTTCTGAAGCTGGTGCACGGGTGGCGATTTACACAAAAATAACCCAAAAGTGGAAGAAAAGCACAGACTAACCCTCCGGCGAAACTATTTCACCAATCTAACCCTTTTGTGTGGCGCCCCTCCCACGGGCGCCACACATGCCCATGTGGCTCCCCTCCCGCCGGCGCCACACACCCAGCCGACGTGGCCCCCCCGCCGCCGAGCTGGTGCGCCCGTCCGACGTGGCAGCATGTGTGGCGCCCCTCCCAACGGCGCCACACATGCCAACTTATATCAAGTTTTCGTGCGAAAACATCCAGGGGCTCCGGAACGTTTGGGACTTAGCCGTTTTGCGAGGCTCGATGTGTGGCGCCGATGCCACGGGCGCCACACTAGCATGTGTGACGCCGATGCCACGGGCGTCACACATCCACTTAAGTGTGGCGCCCGCGCCCAGCCCGACCCAGCCAGTTTCTTCTCTTCTCTCTGTTCCTCCCAGGAAACCGCCGCCGCCGCCCGAGTCCCCTTCGCTCCCCCACCAAATCGACCAAGCAATCGTCAGATCCGGCCGGCCAAGTCCTTCCTCCTCCATTCCTCAAGGTATTCCCCTTCGATTCCCTCTGATTCGTCCACTATTGTTGGTGGATTTGGTAGATTTGGGTATGAACCCTAGACATGGAAATTCATGTTGGTGGATTTACATATGAACCATTGATATGTTAGTGCATTTGGCTCTGAACCTAGCAAGATTTGGATATGTTGGTGGATTTGGATATGAACCCTAGATTTGGTGGAACTCTAGATATGAAATTTTACATGTATGTGTTGAAATGGCTATGTATGTGTTGAAATGGCTATGAACCCTAGATTTGGCTATGTAGATATAAAATGGCTATGTAAGTGTTGAATGTGTATGTGTAGGAACCCTACATATGTTAGTGGATTTGGATATGAACCGTAGATTTGGATATGTTGGTGGATTTGGATATGAACCCTAGATTTGGCTATGTAGATATAAAATGGCTATGTATGTGTTCAAATTCTATGTATGTATGTCTTGAAATGTCTACTATTTGTGATGGAATAACTCATATTTGAACCAAATATTTGTTGGAACCCTAGATATGAATGTATGTGTGTATGTATGGAACTCTCATGTATTTGGATATGAACTCTCATGTATGTGTTGCTAATTTTTGTTAGTGGAATGACTCATAATATGGTTGTGTAAACATGTAGGATGGTGTGGCTTCGGATGAAGAGTACGACAGGGAGCACCGGGCTGTTCATATGACGGAGAGGGGAACGGATCTTCACCCTTTGAAGATTCGTTACCATGGCACACCGGATATACCTTATGACGAGAGGTACACGGAGTTCATCCGGCCTACCGGTCTTATGCCGTTCATATCCCTTGTAAGCCGTGGGGGCCACACATGAACCCCTCGGCACTCACCGCCCTTGTCGACCGGTGGAGGCCGGAGACTCACACCTTCCACTTGAGGGCCGGCGAGATGGCCCCTACTCGCAGGATGTTTCCATGATCCTTGCACTACCTATTCGGGGCGAGCCACTTGTGTATGAACACAACTTCTGATGGGTGGCGCCGGCGGATGGTGGGGCTTATTGGCGGGGCTCCTCCGCCGCCGGAAAATCCAAAGGAGAGAGTTCCCGCCGGCGCGTCTTTCTCTTGGATCAGAACTAACTTTGCGAGAATGCCCCATAGAGGCCGACGAGGACACTCGGAGGACGTACGCCCGCGTGTACTTATGGTACATGATTTCCAGGACTCTCTTTCCCGACGGTGGGGGTAAGCTGGCCCATTGGTGTTGGCTGAAGGCGCTTACGGTGTTGGACGACCGGTGGAGTTGGGGAACAGCGGCACTTGCCTACCTCTACCGGCGGGTGATGATTTGTTCTATGTACTATTTTCCTATAGTAGTGCGCTACACAAAGTAGTAACCAAATATCTTATGTACGCAGTTGGACGAAGCTTGTCGCGGGATCGGGAGCAAGACCGGGAGCGGCGGTATTGGTGGATGCATGCTCCTACTTTCCGTATGGAGCCGGGACCGCCTATCGGTTGGGCGTCCCGGGGCACTCAAGGAGACGCCATGGCCTCATTTCCCTCACTTTCTCGATCGGGAGCCCACTTGGGCATACCTTTGGGACAATGTCTCGGAGATGACGAGCGATCCAATGGTCATGTACGAGCAGTACATCTGCGGAGTTGGACACTCTTACCGCCGAGCGAGGTAACCGATCACTGCGGAGTTGCAATCCTAGTTTTGATTGATTCTACTGGCATGTTCTAAATAATTGTATGCTGCAGGTGGAATGGGAGCCATATGGTAGCTACTACCGTATTGGCGCGGCGATGACTGACCTGAACCCCAAGTGCACGGAGGAGGCGCGGTTCTGGCGTATGCGCTGCCCACTCATATGCATGTGGCTTGTTGAACACCACCAGCCGCAAAGAGTGATGAGACAGGTTTGGGCTGTATCGGAGTGCCCACCAATGTGGCAAGACACGGACAAGGCGCTTCACAGGTAAACTTCTGGAATCATGCGATGGAAGATTCTTGATAGAAGAGGTACAAACTAACTTGTTGATTCTTGCAGGCTTGATAGGCAGCGGCAGAGGAAGATCACACATGCTGCCACGTCGGATGGGCATGAGTGGCGCCGTTGGGAGGGGCGCCACACATGCTGCTACGTCGGATGGGCGCACCAGCTCAGCGTCGATGGTGCCACGTCGGCTGGGTGTGTGGCGCCGGCAGGAGGGGAGCCACATGGGCTTGTGTGGCGCCCGTGGGAGGGGCGCCACACAAAAGGGTTAAATTGGTGAAATAGTTTCGCCGGAGGGTCAGTCTGTGCTTTTCTTCCACTTTTGGGTTATTTTTGTGTAAATCGCCTGCACGGGTGTGCACTGACGCGCGTGGAGCTCTGCTGCCTGCTGGGCAGCATGTTTGGGGAAGCAAAACCCGCATGCATTCCTGCTGGCCGACGAGGCGCTACCGGGGGCGATGGAAGGGAGGGAGGGAACTGTGGTGAGCTGCCTGATGTGGGGAAGCACCGGTGTGGGGACTGGGGAGGTGGGGCGGCGCCGGTGTGAGGAGAGGGTCTGATGTCCGATTTGGGAATGGAAGACAGTGTCCTCACTCCTCAGGATAGGAAAGGGACGACACACGGCCTGCTGCTAACTGCGGCGCTGCGTTGCTGCATGTAGATTCCCTCTCTTTACTGCTATTTTTTTTTGCAGCAATGAGTGGCTCCGATACTAGCTGCTAAGTGCTAATTCTAGATTTCCTCTTTCCTTCGCTCATTTTTGCGTTGCCTCCTATGCTGTTTGCTTCTGAGGCCATTTATACTCAGAACATTGTGAAAACTAAAGCATGCAAAAGCAATCATTTGACACCAAAAAGATAACTCCATGCCAATACTAATTTACATACAATCACAACAATCAAATTACACATTATTGAAAAAGAGAGACATTTTGTTTCACGACAGTTCACACAATTATCCAAATATGTCCACTTTACACCATCATTCTTTACTCTCGAACAAGAACTCAGATTGGCATTTTTTAATAAATGCACTGAACAACAGATAGCACGTACTGCCCATATATACCAACAGATCAGCATCATAGATTCACAGGCGCGGCGTGCCGTCGCGCCTATGCTTTCTAGTATGATGAATGCAAATAAGCAAGTATGTAAGAATCAATGCACAGTTAACACAAGTGTTTGCTTATAAGATGGAAGGAAGTAGGTAAACTGACTCAACATAAAGTAAAAGAATGTTCCTTCGCAGAGGGAAGTAGGGATTAAATCATGTGCTAGAGCTTTTTAAGTTTTGAAATCATATAGAGAGCATAAAAGTAAAATTTTGACAGGTGTTTGTTGTTGTCAACGAATGATAGTGGACACTCTAACTATCTCATCAACCAGACTTTCAAGAGCGGCTCCCATGAAGGACGTTATCTCTACCAGCAACGTATATCATCCCTCTTCTCTTTTGTTTACACATGTATTTTAGTTTCATTATTTATGGTTGACACTCCTCCCAACCTTTTGCTTTCACAAGCCATGGCTAACTGATACGTCTCCGACGTATCGATAATTTCTTATGTTCCATGCCACATTATTGATGATATCTACATGTTTTATGCATACTTTATGTCATATTTATGCATTTTCCGGCACTAACCTATTAACGAGATGCCGAAGAGCCGATTCGCTGTTTTCTGCTGTTTTTGGTTTCAGAAATCCTAGTAAGAAAATATTCTCGGAATTGGACGAAATCAACGCCCAGGGGCCTATTTTTCCATGAAGCTTCCAGAAGACCGAAGAGGAAACAAAGTGGGGCCACGAGGCGACGACACGCTAGGGCGGCGCGGCCCAGGTGCTGGCCGCGCGGCCCTGTTGTGTCGCCACCTCGTGACGCCCTCTGACCTACCCTTTCGCCTACTTAAAGCCTCCGTCGCGAAACCCCCAGTACCGAGAGCCACGATACGGAAAACCTATGCGAGACGCCGCCGCCGCCAATCCCATCTCGGGGGATTCGGGAGATCGCCTCCGGCACCCTGCCGGAGAGGGGAATCATCTCCCGGAGGACTCTTCACCGCCATGGTCGCCTCCGGAGTGATGAGTGAGTAGTTCACCCCCGGACTATGGGTCCATAGCGGTAGCTAGATGGTCGTCTTCTCCTTATGTGCTTCATTGTCGGATCTTGTGAGCTGCCTAACATGATCAAGATCATCTATCTCGTAATTCTATATGTTGTGTTTGTCGGGATCCGATGGATAGAGAATACTATGTTATGGTGATTATCAATCTATTACCTATGTGTTGTTTATGATCTTGCATGCTCTCCGTTATTAGTAGAGGCTCTGGCCAAGTTTTTGCTCTTAACTCCAAGAGGGAGTATTTATGCTCGATAGTGGGTTCATGCCTCCATTAAATGCGGAACGAGTGACGAAAAGTTCTAAGGTTGTGGATGTGTTGTTGCCACTAGGGATAAAACATTGATGCTATGTCCAAGGATGTAGTTGTTGATTACATTACGCACCATACTTAATGCAATTGTCTGTTGTTTGCAACTTAATACCGGAAGGGGTTCGGATGATAACCTGAAGGTGGACATTTTAGGCATAGATGCATGCTGGATAGCGGTCTATGTACTTTGTCGTAATGCCCAATTAAATCTCACAATACTTATCATATCATGTATGTGCATTGTCATGCCCTCTTTATTTGTCAATTGCCCGACTGTAATTTGTTCACCCAACATGCTATTTATCTTATGGGAGAGACACCTCTAGTGAACTGTGGACCCCGGTCCTATTCTTTACATCGCATACAATCTCATCGCAATACTTGTTCTTTACTCGTTTTCTCGCAAACAATCATCTTCCACACAATACGGTTAATCCTTTGTTACAGCAAGCCGGTGAGATTGACAACCTCACTGTTTCGTTGGGGCAAAGTACGTTGGTTGTGTTGTCAGGTTCCACGTTGGCGCCGGAATCCCTGGTGTTGCGCCGCACTACATCCCGCCGCCATCAACCTTCAACATGCTTCTTGGCTCCTCCTGGTTCGATAAACCTTGGTTTCTTTCTGAGGGAAAACTTGCTACTGTCTGCATCACACCTTCCTCTTGGGGTTCCCAACGGACGTGTGTCAACTGCACGCATCAAGCTCTTTTTCTGGCGCCGTTGCCGGTGAGATCAAGACACGCTGCAAGGGGAGTCTCCACAATCCAATCTCTTTACTTTGTTTTTGTCTTGCTTTATTTTATTTACTACTTTGTTTGCTGCACTTAAACAAAACACAAAAAAATTAGTTGCTAGCTTTACTTTATTTATTGTCTTGCTCTCTATATCAAAAACACAAAAAAAATTAGTTACTTTCATTTACTTTATCTAGTTTGCGTTATTTACTACTGCTAAAATGAGTAATCCTGAAGTTGAAGTTCGTTCGTTTAAACAACAAGGTGGAGAAAGTTTTAAAGATGCTTGGTATAGAATTAGTGATGCTCATCATAGGTGCACTAAGAAACACTCCACTATTATCCTACTTAGAAATTTTTATGTTGGTATATCTAGTTGGAATAGGTATGTTCTTGATACTCTTTCGGGGGGTAATTTCCTAGGTACTCCTGCTTTACAAGCTAGTTGCATCATTGAGAGTCTAGTTGGAATACCACCTGTTAATGAAACTAAAATTGAAATCTCTCTTGAGGACGTCATGAAAAAGTTGGAAGCCATAGAGAAAAATTTTCCAAGTGTTGAAACTAAATTGGAAATGTTACTTGATAAAGCCGATGAACTTGATAAATCCTTAGAAGGAATTGATGAAAGAATTAGTGTCCTAGGAACTTGTGTTGACCATGATAATCAAATTAATAGGATTGACGAACTTGAAAAAGCCATGGGAACCTTGGGTTCAACTTTTCTTCTCTTAAATATAAGGAGAAAGCTTATGTGGGTAAAGAGCAAAAATTCATGTATGTCTCTAAGGTGCCTAAACCAAAGAATTATTATAGGCCTAAAATTGATAAAACTCCCAACACCCCTGGTAAGAATGTCGATGCTTCATCTCTTGATAATACTTGATATACACTTTCTGCGCCTAGCTGAAAGGCGTTAAAGAAAAGCGCTTATGGGAGACAACCCATGTTTTTACTACAGTACTTTGTTTTATATTTGAGTCTTGGAAGTTGTTTACTACTGTAGCAACCTCTCCTTATCATGTTTTTGTGCCAAGTAAAGTCTCTATGGTAAAGTTGATGCTAGATTTGGATTGCTGCACAGAAACAGCATTGCTGTCTGTCACGAATTCGCGCAGAAGTCTCTGTAAAAAAATCAAAAAAATCTGCAAATTTACGTGCGTGATCCTCAGATATGTACGTAACTTTCATTAGTTTTGAGTTTTTCCGTTTGAGCAAGTTAAGTGCCCCTTCCAGGTTCGTCTTTACGGACTATTCTGTTTTTGACAGATTCTGCCTTTTATTTCGCATTGCCTCTTTTGCTATGTTGGATGAATTTCTTTGATCCATTAATATCTAGTAGCTTTGTGCAATGTCCAGAAGTGTTAAGAATGATTGTGTCACCTCTGAACATGTGAATTTTTGATTGTGCACTAACCCTCTAATGAGTTTGCTTGAAGTTTGGTGTGAAGGAAGTTTTCAAGGGTCAAGAGAGGAGGATGATATACTAAGATCAAGAGGAGTGAAAGCTCTAAGCTTGGGGATGCCCCGGTGGTTCACCCCTGCATATTTTAAGAAGACTCAAGCGTCTAAGCTTGGGGATGCCCAAGGCATCCCCTTCTTCATCGACAACATCATCGGGTTCCTCCCCCGAAACTATATTTTTATTCGATCACATCTTATGTACTTTGCTTGGAGCGTCTGTTTGTTTTTGATTTTGTTTTTGTTTGAATAAAATGGATCCTAGCATTCACTGTGTGGGAGAGAGACACGCTCCGCTGTTGCATATGGACAAATATGTCCTTAGGCTTTACTCATAGTATTCATGGCGAAGGTTGAATCTTCTTCGTTAAATTATTATATGGTTGGAATCGGGAAATGCTACATGTAGTAATTCTAAAATGTCTTGAATAATTTGATACTTGGCAATTGTTGTGCTCATGTTTAAGCTCTTGCATCATATACTTTGCACCCATTAATGAAGAAATACATAGAGCTTGCTAAAATTTGATTTGCATATTTGGTCTCTCTAAAGTCTAGATAATTTCTAGTATTGAGTTTTGAACAACAAGGAAGACGGTGTAGAGTCTTATAATGTTTACAATATGTCTTTTATGTGAGTTTTGCTGCACCGGTTCATCCTTGTGTTTGTTTCAAATAAACCTTGCTAGCCTAAACCTTGTATCGAGAGGGAATACTTCTCATGCATCCAAAATCCTTGAGCCAACCACTATGCCATTTGTGTCCACCATACCTACCAACTACATGGTATTTCTCCGCCATTCCAAAGTAAATTGCTTGAGTGCTACCTTTAAATTTCCATCATTCGCCTTTGCAATATATAGCTCATGGGACAAAATAGCCTTAAAAACTATTGTGGTATTGAATATGTACTTATGCACTTTATCTCTTATTAAGTTGCTTGTTGTGCGATAACCATGTTTTTGGGGACGCCATCAACTCTTTGTTGAATATCATGTGAGTTGCTATGCATGTTCGTCTTGTCCGAAGTAAGGGCGGTTTTCACAATCAAATGGTTTGAGTATGCATACTCGTTAGAGAAGAACATTGGGCCGCTAACTAAAGCCATGAATCAAGGTGGAAGTTTCGGCTTTGGACATAAAACCTCAATCTCTTATGAGAATATTAATCTGTTGTTGAATGCTTAAGCATTAAAAGAGGAGTCCATTATCTGTTGTCTATGTTGTCCCGGTATGGGTGTCTAAGTTGAAGAATGATCAAAAGCGAGAAATCCAATGCGAACTTTCTCCTTAGACCCTTGTACAGAGCGGCATAGAGGTACCCCTTTGTGACACTTGGTTGAAACATATGTTATGCAATGATGATCGGTGTTAACCCAAGCTAATTAGGACAAGGTGCGGGCACTATTAGTACACTATGCATGAGGCTTGCAACTTGTAAGATATAATTTACATGATACATATGCTTTATTACTACCGTTGACAAAATTGTTTCATGTTTTCAAAATAAAAGCTCTAGCACAAATATAGCAATCGATGCTTTCCTCTTTGAAGGACCTTTCTTTTACTTTTATGTTGAGTCAGTTCACCTATCTCTCTCCACCTCAAGAAGCAAACACTTGTGTGAACTGTGCATTGATTCCTACATACTTGCATATTGCACTTGTTATATTACTTTACCTTGACAATTATCCATGAGATATACATGTTATAAGTTGAAAGCAATCGCTGAAACTTAATCTTCCTTTGTGTTGCTTCAATACCTTTACTTTGATTTATTGCTTTATGAGTTAACTCTTATGCAAGACTTATTGATGCTTGTCTTGAAGTACTATTCATGAAAAGTCTTTGCTTTATGATTCAGTTGTTTACTCATGTCATTACCATTGTTTTGATCGCTGCATTCATTACATATGCTTACAATAGTATGATCAAGGTTATGATGGCATGTCACTCCAGAAATTATCTTTGTTATCGTTTACCTACTCGAGGGCGAGTAGGAACTAAGCTTGGGGATGCTGATACGTCTCCGACGTATCGATAATTTCTTATGTTCCATGCCACATTATTGATGATATCTACATGTTTTATGCATACTTTATGTCATATTTATGCATTTTCCGGCACTAACCTATTAACGAGATGCCGAAGAGCCGATTGTCTGTTTTCTGCTATTTTTGGTTTCAGAAATCCTAGTAAGGAAATATTCTCGGAATTGGACGAAATCAACGCCCGTGGGCCTATTTTTCCACGAAGCTTCCAGAAGACCGAAGAGGAAACGAAGTGGGGCCACGAGGCGACGACACGCTAGGGCGGCGCGGCCCAGGTGCTGGCCGCGCGGCCCTGTTGTGTCGCCACCTCGTGACGCCCTCTGACCTACCCTTTCGCCTACTTAAAGCCTCCGTCGCGAAACCCCCAGTACCGAGAGCCACGATACGGAAAACCTTACTGAGACGCCGCCGCCGCCAATCCCATCTCGGGGGATTCAGGAGATCGCCTCCGGCACCCTGCCGGAGAGGGGAATCATCTCCCGGAGGACTCTTCACCGCCATGGTCGCCTCCGGAGTGATGAGTGAGTAGTTCACCCCTGGACTATGGGTCCATAGCAGTAGCTAGATGGTCGTCTTCTCCTTATGTGCTTCATTGTCGGATCTTGTGAGCTGCCTAACATGATCAAGATCATCTATCCGTAATTCTATATGTTGTGTTTGTCGGGATCCGATGGATAGAGAATACTATGTTATGGTGATTATCAATCTATTACCTATGTGTTGTTTATGATCTTGCATGCTCTCCGTTATTAGTAGAGGCTCTGGCCAAGTTTTTGCTCTTAACTCCAAGAGGGAGTATTTATGCTCGATAGTGGGTTCATGCCTCCATTAAATCTGGGACAGTGACAGAAAGTTCTAAGGTTGTGGATGTGATGTTGCCACTAGGGATAAAACATTGATGCTATGTCCAAGGATGTAGTTGTTGATTACATTACGCACCATACTTAATGCAATTGTCTGTTGTTTGCAACTTAATACCGGAAGGGGTTCGGATGATAACTCGAAGGTGGACTTTTTAGGCATAGATGCATGCTCGGATAGCGGTCTATGTACTTTGTCGTAATGCCCAATTAAATCTCACAATACTTATCATATCATGTATGTGCATTGTCATGCCCTCTTTATTTGTCAATTGCCCGACTGTAATTTGTTCACCCAACATGCTATTTATCTTATGGGAGAGACACCTCTAGTGAACTGTGGACCCCGGTCCTATTCTTTACATCGCATACAATCTATTGCAATACTTGTTCTTTACTGTTTTCTGCAAACAATCATCTTCCACACAATACGGTTAATCCTTTGTTATAGCAAGCCGGTGAGATTGACAACCTCACTGTTTCGTTGGGGCAAAGTACTTTGGTTGTGTTGTGCGGGTTCCACGTTGGCGCCGAATCCCGGTGTTGCGCCGCACTACATCCCGCCGCCATCAACCTTCAACGTGCTTCTTGGCTCCTCCTGGTTCGATAAACCTTGGTTTCTTTCTGAGGGAAAACTTGCTACTGTCTGCATCACACCTTCCTCTTGGGGTTCCCAACGGACGTGTGTCAACTGCACGCATCACTAACCGAATCCTCGGGTGCCTTCCAACATTCACATACCATGAAGGAGTGTCTATTTGCAAAATTAAGTTGCTTACTGATGAATCAGAGCAAAACATGTGAAGAGAATTATTAATGAAGGTTGATTAATTGGGGGCTGGGAACCCCGTGCCAGCTCTTTTTGCAAAATTATTGGATAAGCGGATGAAGCCACTAGTCCATTGGTGAAAGTCTGTCCGAAGTAAATGACAAGATCGAAAGATAAACACCACATACTTCCTCATGAGCTATAAAACATTGACACAAATAAGAGATAATAGCTTTTGAATTGTTTAAAGGTAGCACATGAAGTATTTGCTTGGAATGGCAGGAAATACCACATAGTAGGTAGATATGGTGGACACAAATGGCATAGGTTTTGGCTCAAGGTTTTGGATGCACGAGAAGCATTTCCTCTCGGTACAAGGCTTTGGCTAGCAAGGTTGTTTGAAGCAAACACAAGTATGAACCGGTACAGCAAAACTTACATAAGAACATATTGCAAGCATTATAAAACTCTACACTGTCTTCCTTGTTGCTCAAACACTTTTACCAGAAAATATCTAGACCTTAGGGAGACCAATCACGCAAACCAATTTCAACAAGCTCTACGGTAGTTCTCCACTAATAGGTTTAAACTACATGATGCAAGAGCTTAATCATGATCTACTTGAGAGCTCAAAACAATTGCCAAGTATCAAATTATCCAAGACAATATGAGGCATTTTCTGTTTCCAACCAAATAGCAATAAATGCAATAGCTTCCAACTTTTACCATTGAACATTAAAAGTAAGAGCAAAGCACACAAGTGTTCATATGAAAAAGCGGAGCGTGTCTCTCTCCCAAACAAGGATTGCTAGGATCCCAATTTATTCAATCATAAACAAAAATAAAAACACACAGATGCTCCAAGTAAAGCACATAAGATGTGACCGAATAAAAATATAGTTTCAATAGAAGAAACCTGATAAGTTGATGAAGAAGGGGATGCCTTGGGCATCCCCAAGCTTAGACGCTTGAGTCTTCTTGAAATATGCAGGGATGAACCGCGGGGGCATCCCTAAGCTTAGACTTTTCACTCTTCTTGATCATATATCATCCTCCTCTCTTGACCCTTGAAAACTTCCTTCACACCAAACTTCTCATAAACTTCATTAGAGGGGTTAGTACTCAAAAACTTTAATCCACTTTAGCCCTGTAGTGACACATTGCAAGAACTCAATAAAACATTAGCTACAGACTTCTCCACGTCTAGAAAGCCTCACTTAAAGTCCACAAGAGACAATGCAAAAAATAGAGACAGAATCTGTCAAAACAGAACAGCCAGTAAACACGAATTTTTAAGAGGTACTTCCGTTGCTCAAATCAGAAAACTCAAAACTAATGAAAGTTGCGTACATATCTGAGGACCGCTCACGTAAATTGGCATATTTTCTGAGTTACCTACAGAGAATCATACCCAGATTCGTGACAACAAGAAATCTATTTCTGCGCAGAAATCCAAATCTAGCATCAACCTTCTATTAGAGACTTTACTTGGCACAACATTGCAGTAAAATAAAGATAAGGAGAGGTTGCTACAGTAGTAACAACTTCCAAAACACAACAAAACAGTAGCAAAATAAAGACATGGGTTATCTCCCAAGAAGTGCTTTCTTTTTAGCCATTAAGATGGGCTCAGCAATTTTAATGATGCACTCGCAAGAAATAAGAGTTGAAGCAAAAGAGAGCATCAAGAAGCAAATTCAAAACACATTTAAGTCTAACCCACTTCCTATGCATAGGAATATTGTACACAAATAAATTCATGAAGAACAAAGTGACAAGCATAGAAAGATAAAACAAGAGTAACTTCAAAATTTTCAGCATATAGAGAGGTGTTTTAGTACCATGCAAATTTCTACAACCATATTTTCCTCTCTCATAATAATTTTCAGTAGCTTCATGGATAAACTCAACAATATAACTATCACATGCAGCATACTTTTCATGATCCATAAACACATAATTTTTATCAAGCTTAAAAATAATAGGATCAAAATTTTCTAAACCACTTTTATCAATAATATAACAAGATGATTGATCAATCTCAAAAGATTTGGGACTCCTAGATAAAGTCAAGAACTCTCCAATCCCATTTTCATTAGTAGTACAATTAATATTATCAAGTAACATAGGACCATCATCTAGAGATTTATCATAAACATTTGCCAAGCAGAACTCTTTAGTACCATGCATTTCGACATCAGGCACAAACAAAGCATTATCATAAAATTTATCAAAGTAGCATGGATTATCATAGATAACAGTAGCATAATTATTCTCACAAGTTTTACTTATAGGGAATATTTCAAGAGAATCCACAGGAACATAACATTCATCCTCCTTTGGTAAGCATGGAGGACAATCAAATAGTGTAAGAGATAAAGAGTTACTCTCATTAGAAGGTTGGCATGGGTAGCTAATCCATTCTTCCTCCTTTTGTTCATCCCTCTCCTCTTGTTTTTCATCCAATGAGCTTTCAGGTTCATCAATTTCCTCCTCTTTTTCATCCAATGAGCTTTCAGGTTCATCAATTTCTTCTTCTACTGGTTCCTGCAAATTGTGAGTGCATTCTTGTGCATTAATGAGTCTCTCGTTATAATCAATGATATAAGGATTATCACCGTAGCTTTCTATGCAAAAATTAAGGATAGAAGAGACATAATCTTTAAGGTCCTTACAAACAACACAAGTTTCATAATTTTTGGCAATGAAGGATTCTATCTCAGAGGCTCCCATAAATATGACAAATTGTTCTACCTCTTCGAACCCAAAATGAATATAGTTATTCCAATTATAGTTCTTAATTAAAACTTCCTCACTAAAGCCACATTGAAATTTAAGATGTTTAGTATCCTGTTTAGAGCAACAGTTTATATCATGGCGTTTAAGCAAGATTTTAGCAATTGTGTTCAATTTTTCTATCACAACACTCATAACTTTTCCCGTTCTTGATTCTCTATAATTATTATATAATTCAATAAGCTCCAGATAGGTTGTAGGTTCTCTCATAATAACAGTTTTTAATTTTTAGGTTTTTCAAATTTTTATGGATTTTTGGGTATATGAGAAAAGTAAAACAAAACAAAAACAAACTAGACAAAAGTAAACTAAGCAAAGTAATACTAGACAGAAATAAACTAAGCACAAATAAACTAGACAAAAGTAAACTAAGCAAAACAAAATAAAATAAAATAGAGAGAGAGGTGGGGTGTACTCCCCAGGTGAACTTATGAGTAGAGCTATGCCTCCCCGGCAACGAGCGCTGGAAAATAGTCTTGATAACCCACAAGTATAGGGGATCGCAATGATCTTCGAGGGAAGTAAAACCCAAATTTATTGATTCGACACAAGGGGAGGTAAAGAATACTTATAAGCCTTAACAACTGAGTTGTCAATTCAGCTGCACCTGGAAAAGCACTAGTAACAGGGGTGATGTGAAAGCAGCGAGTAATATGGGAGCGAGTAGTAACGATAACACAACAACGAGTAGCAGTAATATGAGAGCAATGGCACCGGAAAATAGTTGATACTACTTCCAATGTCATGTAGAACGAGTATATGATGATGAGAGATGGACCGGGGTTCCCAGCTATCTACACTAGTGGTAACTCTCCAATAACAAGTGTTGGGTGAACAAATTACAGTTGGGCAATTGATAGGATTGAAATAGCATTAAGACAGAACATCAAGATTATTAATCATGTAGGCATGTTTTCCATATATAGTCATACGTGCTTGCAATGAGAAACTTGTACAACATCTTTTGTCCTACCAGCCGGTGGCAGCCGGGCCTCTAGGGAATCTATCTGGAAATTAAGGTACTCCTTTTAATAGAGCACCGGAGCAAAGCATTAACACTCCGTGAAAACATGTGATCCTCATATCTAAGCCTTCCCCTCCAGTTGTCCCAATTTCCGTCACTTTGGGGCCTTTGGTTCCGGACATAGACATGTGCATACAACTTGTAGATACAATCTAAGCAATAAGTATAGAGCTTAAATCTAAGATCATGCCACTCGGGCCCTAGTGACAAGCATTAAACACAACAAGATTGCAGCAACAATAACTTCACAAACTTTATAGATAGACTAATCATAATGAAACAATCCATCGGATCCCAACAAACACAACACCGATTACATCAGATGAATCTCAATCATGTAAGGCAGCTCATGAGATCATTGTATTGAAGTACATGGGAGAGAGAGTACCAACTAGCTACAGCTAGAACCCGTAGTCCATGGGGGAACTACTCACGGAGCATGATGGAGGCGGTGACGTTGATGGAGATGGCTTCCGGGGGCACTTCCCCGTCCCGGCAGGGTGCCGTAACGCAGACTTCGTCCCCCGAATTGGAGTTTCGCGATGGTGGCGGCGCCCGGAGTCTTTCTGGAGTTTCGTCAATTGGTCTCGATGTTTTAGGTCAGGACGGCTTAAATAGGCGAAGAGTCGGAGTCGGAGGGGCCACGGGGCCTCCTCCCCATAGGCCGGCGCGGCCAGGGAGGAGCCCGCGCGGCCCTGTTGTGTGGGGACCCCAGGGCTCCCCTCTGGTCCCCCTCTGACTTTCTGGAAGGTTCCGGGAAAAATAAGGTTCTGGGCGTTGATTTCGTCGAATTCCGAGAATATTGCCCGAACAGCCTTTCGGAACCAAAAACAACGAAAACAACGAACTGGCCCTTCGGCATCTCGTTAATAGGTTAGTTCCATAAAATGCATAAAAACATTATAAAGTGCAAGCAAAACATGTAAGTATTGTCATAAAACAAGCATGGAACATCAGAAATTATAGGTACGTTGGAGACGTATCATATATCTTTTCAACTACAATACTTGAACCAAGTCAAGAACATTCATATTCATTCTTCATTAACTTTTGATCATTCCAACCTTGTTTCCCAACTCATTCCATTGAACCTAGAGAAAAGAGAGAATCATTCATATGCTTATTCTATCCATTGAATAGAACCTAGATTGCTCTTTAAAACTTATCCAATTTGAGGTAGTTAAACCCTACTTGACCTAGCTAACACTTGATGGTGAGTAAGTACCTATTTGACTAGAAATTCAAGAGAGGCAATTGTTGTGATCATTACAACTTGGTAATGATCATAAACCCTAGAGGAACCCTACCTTTTTTTCGATAAAGGATGCTTTATTACTTTAATAAGCAATTACATCCAGCCTCTGCATTACCTAGAGGAACCCTACCTATCCCAAGAACTCAAGCTATATGTGTATACTCAAGTATATGGACTTATCTTTGATCTTGGAGAAGAGAACCATGATTCACTAATGAGTTATTATGAGGCCAATACTTTGATCATTACTAATTGGGTGATGATCATAAACCCTAAGAATCTAAGTGAGTGTGATGAGAGAAGTAATAGAGAAGAGAGGTTAGTGAGGAATATGTTGATCATGTCTAATGCATGACCATGCTTTGTAGATTTAGATGATAAGATGAACTTGTGAGATAATCAGAGATCATCCACCACATAAATTGATAGATTCTAACAATTAAACCCAGGCCAATCCTCCTGCCTTTGGTAGAGTGTAGTAATGATATTGTAATTAAACCTTGCCTATCCAAACACTTGAAACAAACCTAGCATTGCCTTGATACATGAATCCTAGCCAAGTGAGGAGGAATAACCCTAGCCAATTAAATATACCTAGCTTATGATCATAGTTCAAACCTAGTTGTGTATCAATTGGGTGATCACTACTAAAACCCTAGACCACATTTGAATTTCAATCCAAGTATCACTTTGGATTATAAGTAGAACCCTGCCATACTTCATGCCTATTTAATACTTCAAATAGTGAAGTATTCCCAAAACCATAAACCTTGTCATATGGAACCAATCTACATAAAATATTATGTCCTAACTTGTGTATCATAGATCACAAGTATCAACCAAGCCATATATACCTAAGGACTAAATGCCATTTGGTGAGTAGAATGAAACCAATACCCTATTCTACTTTGCTATCCAAATACCTTGTTTAGTGAACCAAATAAAATAGTATTCATATAAGTAGTTGAGTTAACCATGATGAGCATAGAATCTATCAAAGATAATTTAAGCTAGAAGTTGCTAAGCAAGATTAGTAATTATAGAGTTTGTTCAACCATTTTCTTAAACTCTTAAAAATAAATTCTCCACATAAAATGATGAATCCAATTCCATCCTAATTTTCACCACTATTTTAAATACTAGCCATAATTATAAACATGGGAACAAATCATATTATTAAATACTAGCTCAACCTAATCATGTGTTCATTATGCACAGGTTACAAATTTCAAACCATTTACACAGATTTTGTTCCTAAATGAAAAAGGAATTGAGATAAAAATCAAAACCTATTTCTATGTTAATTAAACCCCACAACATATCAATCCAATCAAAAATTCAATTTTTATTTAAACAACAAAATAATACAATAAGCATTATTATCAATTTGTGTTGATATTCAAATAGTTTGGAACCTGCAAAACAAAATAGAAATCAGATTTGAATTCAAATAACAAAATTCAAAACAGAAAATAAAAACAGAAAATGAAAAGGAAATATAAGAGAGAAGGACTTACCCTGGTGGACCTCAGCAACCGCAGCAGCCCAATAACCATCTCCACGTTAGCCCAGACTCGGCCCAG
The DNA here is from genome assembly GCF_022539505.1 of Lolium rigidum. NCBI lineage: Eukaryota > Viridiplantae > Streptophyta > Magnoliopsida > Poales > Poaceae > Lolium > Lolium rigidum. The sequence continues at coordinate 78,018,490 of NC_061514.1, read as the reverse complement.
CCCACGAACGAAAACAGCCCAGGTACCGTTTCGGCTTGCTTCAAAATTCGTGCGAGGCAAGTCATCGTCTTCGTCTTCTTCCACGGCGTCGACAGCGCAGAGAGGAGCTCTGGCCACGTCCTCGTCGTGGATAAGCTCACCCCGGATGTCGCAGACGATCTCTGAACCTTGTACAAGCATTCTCGCGTCCGAGCCTATCCCAAACGTGCCAAGATTCGCGCCCGGATCGAGTTCATCCTTGTTGCCATATCCGCACCGTCTCCGGCGATGCGCCGACGATTCTGACCTAGCCATGGCCTATAAATAGGAGGGGAGAGCCGCCGTGCTCTCCTTGATCTTCTCCATACCTCCATTCCCTCTATAGCTTGCCCAGTTGTTCCCAATCATCCATTCACTATCGCCGGCGTCGAGGAAGAATACGGCGATGGGAGCCACCTCAGCCTCCAGCGCATGATCGAGGAGAAGCGCCTTGGCGCGTAGGTCATCTGGGAGCAAGCACGTATCAAGAGGAGCTCGGAGCCAGAAGAATTTCACCGTTCCCTTTCCCTCGGGTTCACCGGGAAATCATCAATCGCCGTCGTCTCCGCAGACCATCGCCGGAGCCGACCACACCTTGAGCTTCACGGTGAGCTTCCACGTCGGTAGAGCATACTCTCGCATCCTATCGACGTCTGTAGCTCCATTTAGCCACCTCGCCGGAGTGCACCGCCGCGGGATTTGCTTTCCGATGAAGCTCCGGTGATCCCCTGAGTAGGGCGACCACATCATCGTGTTCAGTAGATCGAGGCGAGTCGGAAACCATCAGTAGTCCGTCCTAGGAGGCCCTGCTGCGTAGCGCCGCCGTGAATTGGTCGCCGGCGTTTAGCCGTCGGCAACGCCAACGTGGCAGTGGGGTCACACATGTGTGTTGACTGGTCATTGCCAACGTGGCAACTGACCGAGTCAACGGTCCCACTCGTCAGTCGCAGTGGCTAGATATGAACCGGTACAGTTAGCTTTTCGTTTTATTTCAAATTCCAGAAAATGCTGAAACTTTGTAAAATCATACAAAATTCATTTCAACTCAGAAAAAGATAAATAATATATCAAAATGCTCACAAAAATAAACTCTATTCAAATAAAATATAAAACAAAAATGTGTGTCAAAATAAAAATTCACTTATTTTTAACCTTATTAATTATGCCATTTCATTTATTGAAAATACAATTTGAATTCAATATTTAGTGAAGTTTCAAATTTAAATTTTAACTATTTAGTAACTAATTAAAATGTTAAGATTAATTTTCTTTATCATATTCTCATCAATTAAAATATTAGTGGTAATTCCTAAACCCTAATTTGCAAATTACCATTTACCATTTTCTTTAAATAAAATAAAGCAAGAAAATACTAAAATTTAATGTTATTTTGGTAATTAAAAACTTGTATATTTAAACATATTTAATTCTCAAGTTAATTAGTTAAATCTTAATAACACTTATAAAACCCTAGTTTCTACTTAAACCCTAACTAGTAATTAGTTTAATTCTTAAACCTCTAAAAATTAATAGCATGTTAAAATTATTAATAACTTTATTTCAAGTACTTAATCACATTAATTCAAGTACCAAGTATTACTTTAGGAATTGGATCATAATTTAGAAACCCTAGTTTTATTATAAGTTAGAATCTGGATCCCATTATTGTATGTGATCATTTGAAAATGCTTTAACCCTAAAACCCTAGTTGTTTATCACATGTGATCATGTGAATTTCCCCTTACCTATAGAACCTTATTATGTGACCAACAAATACAAGTCATGATCCACCAACATAGAACCAATTCCCATGAGTCATCATTCCATGTCTTTATTTTTGAATAAACTTTGTATAACCAATTAGTGTCACTTAGGGGCAAACCCTAACTGGTTAATTGGATTAGTACCATTGATCACCACTTCTATATACCACACCATTAGGATCAACCTCAACCATCAAACCCTAGTAGAACCATAATGATAAACCCTAGTACCAACCTTGTGTAGCAATTCACATCACATGCTCCTATTCAACTAGACCCTATTTAGAAAGTAATAAACCACTTAGCTTAGAAACCATTAAAGATTACTTAGTGAAGCAAATGTAAAACCATAGTAAACCCTAACTCGTAGCAACACCTTGACCATCATTCTTTGATATGATACCCATAATCAACCATAGTAATAAACCTGCTAATACTTGCTACATATAGACCAATTCTATTTAAGAACCCAACTAGTTCCTCTTAGAGAACTAAATGAATCCAATAGTAAACCCTAGAAAGCCATAGCTCCTATGTATAGTAGTTCTTATTCTTATTTAACCTGTTCTTCAAAAGTTATTCTTTTGAAGTACAATATAAGTAATTATCAACCATGTCTTGTGGAACTTAAAATTGACAACTATTCTTTAAATTTTATCCCACTACTATCCTTTGTGTGTATGTTTGTTATGTTGCATTATATTACTTACTTATGATCTTAGAATCACCAACTTTAATGAACCTTATTTGAGAACCATCCTAAAGTGCAACACACCCTAAAGAAATCTTTACAACTTATCAATCCTAAATCATCGAGGTTAGGTTACGCTCGGGACGATTGCATCTCATACTATGCATTATAGCATCTTTGGCAATTCTTTAAACATTGTCCTTACCGGACAATGATGGTATTTCAGAATTTGGAGTTCTCACGTATCGAAGCTTTTGCTTGCATAATCTTGCAGTCAAGAAAGGCAAGTTCATCGCTTGCTCATGTCATTTGATTATTTTTATCAAATTATATGCAAAGTACTATACTTATCACTCTTGCATTGAAAAGCAAATATTATTTTACAATTATGAATATGACTATGTGGTGGGCAATGGAACCATGGTATGTGTTGATTGGTGGAGGTTCCATTGCACGGGTACTATTCATCTAGGATTAAGTACCAATGCCGTCCAGTGATTCTAGCGCCGTACATATCGCGTTAACCATAAGATCTATAATGGATCTAGGGAAGTCTGTCACGCCCCGAGACCGGGCCTGGACGAGACAGCCGCCGCGCACCTATAAACCGGGAGGCTTATACTCGCGCAAGGCTAAAAATGCAGGCTTAAACCAGCACAGTGGATCACGAGAAGCTCACGTACAACATTTTACAAGTTTATTTACAATTACACAAGAAATTACAACTAGGTTCTCTACATCGCTTCCCACCCGTTGGTCGTGCCTAAACCTCCGCCGACGAGGTCTTCTGCTGCGCAACTCTGATAAAAACATTGGGGAGCTGGGGTGAGTACGACAAGTCATACTCAACAAACCGATTATACACAATCATATAAATTGTAAAATAGAAATACTTTTCTAAAACAACAACATGTGGTTAAGGTATTAGGCAATTTAAAACGCATGGTGCCACACATGAAAGTAAGTTTCCCTACTCGGGACTCACAGGGGTGAAATTCACACTTTTACACTCTGCAGAGGGGTACTCCGACATCGACAGTCTTGACTAGGTTGCGCTAGTCAAGCAGTGTTCTTATACCCGCTAAGACCCGGACACTCTGACCTACTGATGTCGGTCGCTCCTACGGATCCATCACCGACACGTTCCCGAACAGAGGCCGTCCCCAGCGGAGAACACAGACAGTCCCATACCTGAACTGTGACCGGTACAATATGTTTACCTTCGTAGCACCAAGTTTTCTCTTATAAAAACTATTGTTGTTATTTCTCATGATGTTCACTTTCCAAATCGATATTCATTCTAATGCCCGGCTCGTATCGGTGGCTCACACTGGATCCATCACCGTATTCCGACACCGGCACATTAGTCACAAATATTTCAACGGAAATATTCACATCTCTATCAAATAATCTATCATAAATTTTATAGTAGCAAAACGTATTCTACAAAATAGATGAGAGAGTATAAACAGCTTGCCTTGGTATAGCCGTAGCTATGAAACACTAGCAGATACTATTCTTCACATCTACTGCTCGGCTCTCCCACACTAACGCCAAGAATACTACATGTAAGAAACTGGACTGCCAAACTCTCCAATCGCCACCCATCTCCTCCGACCAAACTGCTTCTCTCTCACCGGCGACTAGCGCTCTACTAACTCTCTCTCTCACGCATAATATTTCTCTCAAAGCAATCGTGGTGTGGCTGGCTGCTAGACATTGAGTTTCGACGTACTAGCAGTGCACCTATTTATAGGAGACAGCACCGTCTAACCCAAGCCAAAATATCCATATCTGAAATATCTGCGCCGGTGCAGATCCTTGTGAGCTAAGAGAGTCTAGCTACGTGTTATACTACTACCCAGGGCTCCACTGTCTATGTGACACGTATGAGCTGAGTCAGTGCTTGCTCCCAGGCATGCACAAGTCCACGGTGTGATCTTGCCGACATGCATGAGTGTGAAAAGAACCTGAATTCTACTCTTCTCTCACGTGAGCTAATCAGCATGTAGCAGTACAAGGACAAGACTAATTCTACTTACTTTCTAGTGTACGGGTGCTACACCTGTTTGGCTCCATCGAAACATAGTACATGTATTAGTACTAGCTAGTATACAAAACACAAATAATTCATGTTCTAATTTAAATCTTACAGGAACATTTTGACCTTCAATTCTAAACACTAGATACTTAGCCAAACAAGATAATTAGCAGCAAAATTTCATTCAACACAAATTGATTAAGTACTTAAGATTTTGGGTTGTCACAAAGTCAGCTGTATATTTTCCCTCTCGCATGCCAACGGACTAGTGATAAGGGTTGCCTGGATCGGTCTATCTTTGGTAAAGGTGGGGACATGTGGTCTTGCACGGTCTACCATTAGATAAAGGGGAGGGCAGACTTGTCATTGGTCTATGAAGGATTGTAAGGGTTGTCCGGATCGGTCTATCTATGGTGTATAGGACGGGGCACATAAAATTGTTCGGATCGGTCTACCTTATCGGTATAGGGGAGAACAAGTGCTCGCGTTGGTCTACCCATATGATAAAGGGGAGGACAGACTTACAAAAGGGTGGGTCTGCGAGGTCGCGGAGAAGGCAGTGATTGGCTTGGTTCTTATACTGGGCCTCACACCAAAGGAAGTGTGGACGAGGATATACTCTCGGCCGGCAACAAGGATAAGTTCTCTTATGGGGTAAAGTAACGCACCTCTGCAGAGGGTATCAAAATTGTGGCTGTCACTCCCTGTTCCGGGAAGGGAACTGCGAACGCGGTAAGAAAGGAACTCCATGAAGTTCTAGTCAACCTGTGAAGACTGACGGGCATAGTTTTCAGAATAAAATAAACCTTTTGAAGAAATGTTTATGAAAACTCGCATTCGCCTATGACTTTCTGGTCCGTGGCCGTAGCTAGTGCATGATACACCTATTTCCTAATATGAACTTGTTGAGTACGCTCGTACTCATCCCACTCTTAAATCCCCTGCTTAGCTATGGAGACACCGAAGGAGAAACTACCGTGGAACTCGAAGACAAATAAGTCAAGTGCAACAAGATAAAGAATCCAATCAAAGAAGTCAATGGAGTCAACCTCTGCATCAGTTGGAGTGGAAACTTAGACTAGTAATAGAAGGGAACATTTCCCTAATCCTAGCACCTAAGTAACTAGATGTCTATAGCAAGCCAAGTAGCTCTTTAGCTTGAGTTAGCAATAAGTTAGACTACGAGTCATTCTTCTGGAGCTTTATTTGAACTTTTACCTCAATGTAAAGTAGGAGGCTGTGTTGATCTTCTGTAAACCGTTTGTGTATCCTTCTATAGACATACCTTGGACTCGCATATGTTTTTGTTGTACCACTCTGAGAGATGTAATATGAGTGGAACGGTGTTTCACTTGTGTTATGTCAACGACTTGTGTACTACACCATGCAGTGGTACGTTGGGTCATCACAATTTTTGACAGATTTTTGAGCATCTGTAAAAATTAACATCCGTGTGACACGTTTTCTACTAATTAATTCGGTTCCTTACTTTGTTTTTCTGTGTACACTTTCGGTTCCCGTAAAACATGTCTTGGTATATGATGGTGAACGAATGGATAGATTTATTGGTTGGTGTGTAGCTGTCGCTGTTATGCACTTGAGAAAGCGGTGGGCCACAGAGCCAGCATTTATTTTTGTCTCTATAGAGTGTTGGAGCTGTGTAGATTGGTCAAAGCGGTGGTCGTCCAGGCACACGTGGTGGGATATGTTGGTTTCGTTTCAGCCATCTACGGACACATGTTGTGTCACGTGCCTTCTCCTGTCTTCTTCTCTCTGAATTCTCCACCAATCTCCATCCCACGGGCCTCCCAGATAGACTCGCGAACACGGCCACGCGGTGCTTCGCTCCTGCCGACGAACCTGCGAGCGAGCCACATCCCCGGCCGACCTGCCTGGTCTTCCGCGCCGCGACTCGCCTTGACGCTGCTCTCGCTCTTGGCACGCGCCCTACCCCCGCGCCGCGCTGCCCGTCTGTAACAACGGCAGGCCGACGCCGCAGAGGTGGACGAGACGGACGAGCCAACGGCGGCAGCGCGGACGGCGGTGATGGAGCGCAACACGAGTAAGGAGTCGGCGCGGCGAATGTACCTGCTGTCAGCGGTGATGTCCAGCCCCGCCTCCATGGCCCGATGGCCGCCGCCGTCTACTACCGCTTTGCCTGGCAAATGGAGGTGCCCTTCTCTCTCCACCCTGTCTAGCAACTGGCAATTCCCCTGGTTGATTTTCCTTCCAAATTTCAGCTCCTCTAAAATCTGTTGATTTTCGTCAAGAATCGTCTAGCCACCACACGGACGTCACCACGATGCCACGACACAGTCCGCATCCATTGGTGGAAAGGGACGTAGGGGAGGGGATCCATTGGCGGGGCGGAGGCCGCGGCGTCTACCGGCGGCAAGGGGGGCGGCGGCGCCCAGCTTTCTCCCTCCATCTCTCTCTCACTGCCGCCGCTGCGGCTCAGGTCCTCCCTGGTGTGCTCTCTGTCATGTCCATGTGAGCGATACCTTTTGCAGTTGCTGATCGAGATAAGAAAAAAGATGCAAGGTCAGGTGCACATCTGCCTAGAATTCTCCATCCACGACTTACAAGTTACATCAGTTGAAAGACCTGGTTAATTTGATGCTCCCTTTTTTGTGTTTGTTCATCTCCTATTCTAGGTTCAGATTAGTACTCCAGTAGCTTGTGGGAACTGGCACGCTAGGACATGGGAGAGCATTAGGGAAGTCAGCGCAGTCCAGACGTGGCTATGATGCACGTCTCTTGGGCAAAATTCGAGATAAGTCTTCTTTTCAGTTGCATTTGATTAACGGAGTACATATTTAATTTCTAAAAAGTACGATTAATTGTTCATAGTATAAAAAGTGTATAATGAGGTTGGAGCTATGTATGCACCATGTTTTGTTTAACTTTGTTTGCAGCTTAAAGTTTAGATAGTTGTGTTGATAATTTTATGTATGATCTTGTTCATCTTCTGAAACCGGTCACCAAATGGCCATTTTAATTTCTTAGATGTTCCATCTGAAATCTGTTTGCTAAAAAATTTCAGTAGCTAGCAGTCTAGCACACCAAAACAGAACTGTAATAACCAGATCTTGAACTTCAGTTGTGCCCACGTATATATGTGTCGTAACCATAGCCTGATAGCTTCATGGGATCTGTTTCTGTTGCGAGACCAGACCAGGAGACTACGCTACGTGTGATTCTTTGAAATCAATGGAAAGTTAAGTACGAGTTTGCTGCTGAGCATTAAACAATTCCATTTTCCTGAAAATAATGTTCAATTCTAATCATTTTCACGGTACTGTAGGAGATGCTGTTTTTTGAATGGCTCTTTTGATTGTTGCACTTTTTAGCATATGATTTACAGATATACACGAATTATTGTGTTTTGTATAGGACTTAGATCTCAGGGAGCATAAGCGTCTCAAAGGGAGCTTTAGGCAGAAGCTGTTGTATAGGACTTAGTACACGTATTACTGCTCAATTCTACCTGCTTGCAACATTCTAATATATGTTTCCTCTGTACCAGGTCAATTCTCTCAGATGATCCTCTCAAGCCAGCCAATCCACAGCAGTTGACACATCTTAATGACCAATTAGTCAAAAAGAAGTTCCTACCATGTTGCCAAATTTACCATGCCAATTTGGGAGAGTAAATGTTGTCGGCAACACGGTATGGCTAGACCATGTAGTACCTCCGCCATAGAGTTGGTCATCTCTGCATGAGCATGCAAAAGGAACTTGGTAGACACAGTAAGTAGCTACTTCATTGTGAGTTTTTACAAGATAGTCAGTTTATTTAGTTTTATATATCCAGTACTGTTCTCATGATCCATTTGGCATTACTGTCATGTCACTTGCCTTGCCAGAAATAATATTGTACATGCAGTTTGTATTTCCATTAAGCTGTTTTCAACATGTACTAAAAGCGGAGTACAAGTTGATTTCAGTGACGTTTGGTGGTACATATTTTTTGTTTCGTAAAAGAAATCCCCGAAACTTCGATTTAGATAACTTTTGTTGGTCGAAGCAAGTTGCAGAATTTCCTATTTCATTTACTAAATGAGGGACTACTGGTTCGGACTTGATTCACTACTGCAAGCTAGATTACATTGGTTCAATCGTGTAATTGCCTATTTCAATTATTAAATAAGAGACTGTTGGTTCGGGCTTGATTCACTGCTGCAAGATTACATTGGTTCAATCGTGCAATGGTTTGTGATCGCATCACTCTTTAGTCACTGGGCTAAAACAACAATGGCCACTACATATTTGGGGGAAAGGTTGTTTGGCTAAGGATGTGACTATTTTATTCTTTACTATCTTTGCAACTATAATAACAACTATGTAATTATTTTCGAAAAAAATATGAAGATCCAGGTCACTGCATTTTTTATTATTTTAGTAGCATTCAACACCCGAACCCTTAGGTTGTTTTTGTTAAAAATCATGAACTCATGATTTATAGGAGTATTAAATGTGATCATGTGTGCTCTACTCCATGTTTCCATGCTTTTTGATTGTGCTGCTACTTCATCCTTAATTGGACCACTTAATCCATAGTTACCATTAGACAGTACAAGTTTACCCAGATGGTCAGAACAAGAGGTGGAAGCATAGTGAAAATCAGTAGAAGTTCACCAAAATGATAACCGTCACTACGTCAACAACTACAATCTTTTTTCCAATTTCTTGTGGGCACTAGAAATTATGGTACATAGGAGCATAAATGTAGTCATATATTCTCTACACCTTGTTTTTGAATTATGTTGATACTTGTTCCTTAATTAGGGAGCATAAATGTAGTAATTTTGAATTCTGAGAAATGCATCCTTTTATGATGTGCTTCATAATATTTTATGTTTCTCACCATTTGGTGTTGTGACGGTCAACAACTATTTACTGCGCAAGTCGACAAATTAATCTGAGAACTTGCCGCTTGCAATGCTTTGTGGGTTCTGCAAATCTGCTCAAAAGAAGGTTCATGCTATCTTTGTAGACTAATTCATCGACTTTGTCCAGTACTACAAATCTTCTCAGAAAAGACTTCAGGCTATCTTTGTTTGGCTTCATGCTTATTTTTTCTCCAGTTCCTAGCATGGACACATCTTACTTTTGTATTATAAGTATGCATAAAGTTCCACTGTTGTGCATAGATAAAAAATTGTAGTTTATGAGTTGGTCTTTTTCTATCAATTACAACTAGAAGGTACAAATGAGATGTCTAAATGGGTGCAAGTTTTCTGCACAATACACACCGCCCTCCCTCTTCCTTCTCTTCTTTACCTGCTTTGCGTTTATTCATTATTCCCAAGGCACTGGAGATGGCAGTTTCATCAAATGAGATATCGATGTCTGCTCGGCTTGGGTGATGTTATTATCTCCGGTTAAAGTTTTCTCTATATTTTGGTGTTGTAGCTCATGTGGCAATACAGTAACGATGAGATAGAGGTGAAGGAGGAAGGCGAGTCATTTTTGTGTTGGTACCATTGTGTCTCCTTTACCTTTGGATGTCATTACATGCTCTTGATTGGTATAGTTGCGGTGGTCCATATGAAATGCCTAATTGAATGGTGTTTATTAAGTGTCTGCTGCACCAAACCATAAGAAACAACGTAAGTCATTGAGTCTTATGCCCCCCCCCCCCTATATTTTTTAAGTCCCTGCCAGCTCTTTCATCTATACATTGTGTGAAAAGTATATTCATGGCGATATTTGTTTCAAGGAAACGCCAGGATCATGCAACTTCAGCATTTGTCTCTCCTGTTAGAGTCTTCATAAAGCTATAGGTCTTTTGATGCTTTGTACTAAATTTAGTTCTATTCGGTAATATGTTTTTTTCTCCAGCTTTAGCTGCAGATAATATCGTATCTGGACTTTTTGTCTAGAATTTGTAGTCTCTTGTATCTCTTCTCCCAGTGCTATTTGTACCCAAAGAGCTGACTTAGTTTCCGTTATTATGCTGATAGACATGTTCACACATTTCAAGCTTACTTTATGAAGGTATAATGATATGTACATGTTTGAGTTGTCAATACAGATAAAATATCCCCCAGGGAGGTGCGTTTGTTTTTCTAATCACATGAAAAAGCATAGAACAATTCCTTTCTTCTAGATGCTTCAGGTACTAATACCAGAAAAATTAATTATATCAATTGGCCACCATATGGCGCGGCGTGCCACCGTGCCTATCATTGCTAGTATATATGAAGACATTCCAGGATAAGAGAGTGACAGTCTACTGCTGCTTCTCGTGTGCTTGCCTCCTTTGATGAGCAATGAACTCGAACAAGCTCCCATCGAAGCAGCGGCGAGCAGCCTCTCTCGGAAGGAACCCTTCGTCGTCCTTCGCGAGCAAGTACAGCAATATCCACTCCCCCTTGCTTGCTATCCTGAAAACACATAAATTCAGGCTCGGGCGTTAGGAAGGAAGCGTCTGTGCCAGCAGAAGCAGCTCAATCAAACGGTTAAAGCAAATCAAATGAAAATTCTCGAGCGTTTCACCATCCGAAGAAGTCGTACTGCAGCCGGTTGCCCTCGGTCATCCTCCAGATCTCACCCAAGGTGAGCTTGTCCGCTGCGGTGCGGGCGTTCTTGCTGAAGATACTCGCAAAATTGACCGGCATGAACCTACGTTTCATTCACAGTTTGAAGTAGGTTTTTAAAAACTGGCCGACATATTTTTTTGTGTGAACGAGTTTGGGGCAGATCCAGAGTTCAAGTTACCTCCCCTCCGTGTCATAAGTCGAGGAATCGCTGCCATGCTTACCCCTGTGAATGTTTTTGATGTGTACGGGGAATAGGGGAGATGGTATCCAGCTCTGTGTCATGAAATGCCAAGATGTATATATATATAAGAGCTTTGCATGCCGTGCGGGGGAAGGAAGTTGTTGCTCAAGTTTGTACACACAAAAAAAGTTGCACCTACAGGTAGAGTTGGATAGCTGAAAACAACATTGAAGACAGTTGCCAGTATGAATGACAAGATGACGTTGAAGCCCAGCGCCCGCATTCCTGGAAGTGGTACCAGATTTGGATTGGCAAACCAGTGTATAATTGAGCCCTTTGCACTTAGATGAATCTCGGACAGGCGATATACGGCTCACCATGCCTTACCTCCGTAAGTCTCCCAGGGATCGATAGACGACGCCGTCGCCATCGCCTCGGTGGGCGCCTTAGCTTGCTCCGCCATGACGACGCTCTCTGTGCCACACGTTCCGGCTCAACCAGGCAAGACAAGGCAAGGAAGCAACCTACGGTGCAACAGAGGGATCAGCCGTATGCAACTGTGATGGATTCAATTTCTAGCGCGCTCAGCTCTTCTTATATATATAGTAGACACGAGCAATGAAGCACACGAACGTACGGTCTGTGTGCATCGAGCTAGAGGGAGAAGGGTGTAGGATTGGTACGCACGTGAAGAAATGAGAGGTGAGCTGGCTCGTCGTGATTCGCCGCCGGAAATCTTCGCTGAGCTAGCCCGTGCTGTGGCATTCTGTATCTCCGGAAGAGCCGTTTTCCGTCCTTGTTAACATTGTTCACAGAACGGGACATTAATTGCATCACACCCGTCAAGAAGCCGTACGTCGGTACGTGCCGTGTAAGATATTTTTTGACTGCGGTCGGTCGATCTGCTTGATACGGAAATGTTAGGCAGTACAGTTTTTTTTTTTTTTTTTTTTGATCGTGAGCATCCTGATCGGGAAAACGTTTTTATTTTTATTTTTTTTGCATGGATCGGGAAAACGTTTGTTGGCCTACGAAATCAACAAAATTTCCTGTAATCTGTATAACTTTCGGGGCTCTTTATAATTTATATTGATGAACCATCGATATCTGTCGGTAAAGTGTGTGTTACATTAGCGTATAACCCACTGTCAAAGTTGAAGACAATTTTCCTCGCAAAAAAAAAGTTGAAGACAATTCGTATCTTTTTTTTCCAGGTGATCCACAACGGGATTGATTTTCATTACCAGAAGATAACCAAAAATAGAGTCAGGTTCCCTATGATATATACAACTCCACACCCACGGGGGAGCTGCTACCAGCAAAAGCTCAAAAACAACAAGAAGGAAGGGTGATCACCGCACATCTAAACAGTAGTATTCGACGTAGAGATAGCTAGGAGTTTTGTTACATGGGCGTTTTTGAAGCAAACGGCAACACACGTTAAAACGGAAGTTTTTCTTCTCCACATATCACCGGCAAAAGGACCCGTTGCCGACGGGACATCAAATGTCTATTCTCCAAGGTTATCAGCGTCCTCCGATTCTTCTTCATCGATCTCCATGTCACCATCAGAGCGAGCCGCCAGCCGAGGAACATTACTTGCACCAGCAGCATCAGTTCTTCTATTAGCATCCCTAACAGCAAGATCGAGCAAAGCATCAACACCTTGTCGCAGCTGTGAGGCTTCAGCTGCAATATGAGAACCTGCCCAATATTTCATAAAGCCACAGATTGATAGATTAGCTCAACATGATTTTTAGAGAATTTTTTCTCAAAACATGCTTTATTACGCGCTTTCCAAATGGTCCAGCAAATCGCTGTCAATCCAGCAATCTGGACATTGCGACTGGCAGAGGAGTGTTGTTGCATCCACCATAAGAACTGTGCAAAGGATCCAGGTCAAGTTTGGACTCCCACAACCATCCCCACCATGATCCATGGCTATTTTGCTACAGGAAAAGAGAAAAAGAGGTGTAAAATAGATTCATGGGCAAAACAAAAATGGCAAGTAGGGTTCCCAATCCAATTTCGCTTCAGCAGGTTGTCTTTTGTTGCTATGGCATTGTGTCAGATCAGCCACATCCATACTTTGATTTTTAGTGGAATTCTACTCTTCCATAGATGCTTGAAGGATCTGTCAACACCATTCCTGCATAACTGTTTGTACAAGCTCTTGACAGTAAATTGGCCATTCTTTGTCCATTTCCATCTCGGCCTGTCAACTGCATCTGTCAAGGTCCCCTGATTGAGAATATTAACCGGCCCACACCACTGTTCTTGTAGCCCAGCAGACATCCATCTTCTGAAAGATAGTCTCGAGCCAAGCTTTGCTGCAGCTGCCACAGTGATATTCTGCTCATTGCAAATGTCAAAAATTTCAGGGAATTTGTCCTTTAGAGAGGAGTGGCCACACCAAGCATCTCCCCAAAAGCTGGTCCTACAACTGTTCCCCACTGCCATTCTTCTTCCACATAAGTATATATCTCTAACATGCAACATATCTGACCACAAGTGATAGTCCCCACTCCTGTGTTTCTTAAAGTAAATTCCAACATCTCCCAGATATTTTCTCCTCACGAAATTCTTCCAGGATCCTTCATCATTCTCCAATTTCCACCACCACTTGCACATGAGGCTAATGTTAAATTTATACAGATCTTTCACACCAAGGCCTCCTTTGCTTCTGGGTTTACATATCCATCTCCACTTAACAAAGTGGTATTTTCTTTTGTCAGCAGCTCCAGCCCAAAAGAAAGCTCTAATGGGTCTTGAAATATTTTCAACATTTGTTTTGTGGAGGAGTCTCATAGACATTTGGTATACAACAATGTTGGACAAGCAAGCATCAATTTTAATCAACCTGCCACCAATGGATAAAGTGCTACCCATCCAACCCCCCATATTCTTTTTCACTTTGTCCTCTATGAATTGTAATTCAGCTACTGACAGTCTTCTGGCACATACAAGGGTACCCAAGTATTTAATGGGCCATTTTCCTTTCTGACAATTGAACATAAACACATATTCTTTTAATTTGTCAGGATCATCAAGTACAAGCATGGTTTCACTTTTCTCAAAGTTTATTTTCAGGCCAGACATAATTTCAAGTATATACAGAAGTAGCTTTAGATTCCTAGCTCCTTCAAAATCATCTTGAATCAACATGATAGTGTCATTTTCATATTGTAGAATAGCCACCCCATTCTCCATCAAGATATCAGCTAAGCCTCTAATCAAACCAGTCCTTTGCACATTAACAATCATCTTAGACAGACTATTTGCTGCCATGTTAAACATGAAGGGAGCAAAAGGATCTCCCCGCCTCACCCCTTTGAAACTGCCAAAATATGGCCCCACCATGTCATTGATTTTCACACTAAGAGTTCCTTTTGTAACTGCTTCTTTGATCCAAAGGATCCATCTGTCACTAAAACCCTTTTGCTTGCAGCAATCTATCAAGAAATTCCAATTCACTTTTTCATATGCTTTTTCAAAATCAATTTTTAGAACAATTCCTTGTTTTTTCTTGCATTTGGATTCTCTCAGAATTTCCTGCAACAGCATCACTCCATCTGTGATATATCTCCCTCTGATGAATGCATTCTGACAAGGATGGATTAATTTCTCCATTATTGGTTCAGCTCTGACAGTCATTGCTTTGGTAAAAATCTTGAACATGACTTGCAATCAGCAAGTTGGTCTGTATTTCTGAATAATTTCTGCATCATCACCCTTAGGGATAACAGTGATAATCCCATAATTTATTCTCTCCAATTTAATTATGTGCTCATGGAAGTCATTGAACATTTGCAAGATATCTTGCTTGATAATATTCCAGCAATGTTGATAGAATTTCACATGGATTCCATCAGGTCCAGCAGCTTTATTTTTTCCATCTGACATATTATATCATGAATTTCTTCTTCAGTGAAAGGCCTATCTAGGCTTTCTCTGTCCCCATCATCCACTTTTTCGTCCCTCTCCCAAATATCATCCTTCAATCTGACACCAGCATCAGCAACATGACCAAATAAATCTCTATAAAAATTGGTAGCATGTTCCAAAAGGGCATGAGTCCCCTGTATAGTATCTGATCCATTTTTCAAAGAAAATATAGTTCTTTTCCTTTGTCTGCCATTAGCAACTCTATGAAAGAAACTGGTGTTGTTGTCACCTTGTAGCAACCATTGATCCCCGGATCTTTGCTGCCAAAAAGCTTCCTCTTTCTCAAACAAATGTAGAAGCTCCTCTTGAATTTGCACCTTCCTGCAAGCTTGCTCCAAAGTTATATCTCCATTTTCTGATGGGATTCGTAGCATAGAAAACAAAAAATTTCCTACCGCAAGAACGAAAACCAAGCCAAGATCTAATCTAGTAGACAGTAGCAACGAGGAGATGATGAGACTAACCCTCGAAGATTCGCAAAGCTTAACGAGATTAGATCTCGGGGTGGATGTAGATGATCACTTGCCGCTTGCAAAAGTGCATAGAAGATCTTGATCTCGACGGTGCCACAATCGGGCAGCACCTCTGTGCTCGGTCACACGTTCGGTGTTGATGAAGACGACATCCTTCTCCCCGTTCTAGCGGGCAGCGGAAGTAGTAGATCCTCCTCGGAATCCCGGCAGCATGACGGCGTGGTGGCGGTGGTGGTGGAGAACTCCGGCAGGGCTTCGCCTAAGCGTATGCGGGAGTTGTGGTGGAGGAGGAGGCGGCTAGGGTTTGGGCGCCGGCCTGGGGTGCGGCCAACTGTGGTGCTTGGGGTGGCCGGCCCCCTCCCCTTGCCCCTCATTATATAGGTGGAAGCCCCAAGAGTTGTATCCCAAGTCTTCGAATAAGACCCCAAAAGAAAACCTACCTTTGGTGGGAAACCTACTCAAGGAGGGAGTCCTACTCAAGGTGGGACTCCCACCTTTCTTTGGTGGGGGGTGGCCGGCCACCACAGGTGGAGTCCACCTGGGACTCCTCCCTCTAGGATTTGGCCGGCCAGGGTTGTGGAGTCCTCCCTTCCATAGCGCGTTTCTTCCGGACTTTTCTAGAACCTTCTAGAACCTTCCATAAATGCACCGGATCATTTCCAAACTTGGAATATGACTTCCTATATATGAATCTCATTCTCCGGACCATTCCGGAACTCCTCGTGATGTCCTGGATCCCATCCGATACTCTGAACAAAACTTCGAACTCCATTCCATATTCCATATCTACTCAAACAACATCAAACCTTAAGTGTGTCACCCTACGGTTCGCGAACTATGTGGACATGATTGAGACTTCTCTTCGACCAATAACCAATAGCGGGATCTGGAGATCCATAATGGCTCCCACATATTCAACGATGACTTAGTGATCGAATGAACCATTTACATACGATACCGATTCCCTTTGTCACGCGATATTTTACTTGTCCGAGGATTGATCATCGGTATCTCTATACCTCGTTCAACCTCGTCTCATGACAAGTACTCTTTACTCGTACCGTGGTATGTAGTCTCTTATGAACCATTCATATGTTTGCAAACTAATTAGACGACATTCCACCGAGAGGGCCCAGAGTATATCTATCCGTCATCGGGATGGACAAATCCCACTGTTGATCCATATGCCTCAACTCATACTTTCCGGATACCTAATACCACCTTTATAACCACCCATTTACGCAGTGGCGTTTGATGTAATCAAAGTACCCTTCCGGCATAAGTGATTTACATGATCTCATGGTCGAAAGGACTTGGTAACTATGTATCGAAAGCTTATAGCAAATGAACTTAATGACGTGATCTTATGCTACGCTTAATTGGGTGTGTCCATTACATCATTCACACAATGACATAACCTTGTTATTAATAACATCCAATGTTCATGATCATGAAACGATGATCATCTATTAATCAAAAAGCTAGTTATACAAGAGGCTTACTAGGGACTCCTTGTTGTTTATATAACACACATGTATCAAAGTTTCGGTTAATACAATTACAGCATGGTATATAAACATTCATCATAAACACAAAGATATATAATAACCAATTTATTATTGCCTCTTGGGCATATCGGTGTAACTGGTTACAACGAGCTCTTGGTCACCGCCATAACAAAGAAACATATCCTTAGTTCTTTTCAAGTACTTCAGGATATTCTTGACCGCTGTCCAGTGTTCCATTCCTGGATCACTTTGATATATGCTAGTCAAACTAACAGCATGTGCTATATCCGGTCTAGTACACAGCATGGCATACATGATAGAGCCTACTGCCGAGGCATAGGGGATCTGATTCATCCTCTCTCTTTCTTCTGCCGTAGCCGGACCTTGAGTCTTACTCAAGACCTGATACGTCTCAAACGTATCTATAATTTCTTATGTTCCATGCTAGTTTTATGACATTACCTACATGTTTTGTTCACACTTTATATCGTTTTGATGCATTTTCCAGAACTAACCTATTAACGAGATGCCGAAGTGCCGGTTCCTGTTTTCTGCTGTTTTTGGTTTCAGAAATCCTACAAAGGAAATATTCTCGGAATTGGACGAAATCAACGCCCAGTATCTTATTTTTCCCGGAAGCTTCCAGAGCACCGAAGAGGGGCCAGAGGGGAGCCAGGGGGGCCCACCCCACAAGGCGGCGCGGCCAAGGGGGGGCCCTATGGTGTGGCCCCACCAGGACTCCACCGACGCTGCCCTTCCGCCTACTTAAAGCCTCCGTCGCGAAAACCCTAGGAGAATAAGCCACGATACAGAAAACCTTCCAGAGCCGCCGCCATCGCGAAGTCAAGATTCGGGGGACAGAAGTCTCTGTTCCGGCACGCCGCCGGGACGGGGAATTGCCCCCGGAGTCATCTCCATCGACACCACCGCCATCTCCATCGCCATCGCTGTCTCCCATGATGAGGAGGGAGTAGTTCTACCCCGGGGCTGAGGGCTCTACCCGTAGCTATGTGGTTCATCTCTCTCTCCCATGTGATCTTTATGTGATCATGAGCTTTGTATCACTATTAATCTATGTGCTACTCTAGTGATGTTATTAAAGTAGTCTATTCCTCCTTCATGATGTAATGTGGACAGTGTGTGCATCATGTAGTACTTGGCGTAGGTTATGATCGTGATCTCTTGTAGATTGTGAAGTTAACTATTACTATGCACTCTAGAGTTACTTTATATGAACTCCGGAATTACTCTCTATGGTGTGACAGTGACAGTGTTTGCATCTTGTGTGATTCCTTTATGACGTTGAGGAGCTTGTTTACTCCGGCTTGAGGGTGCTCTCGTAGCCCTACACAATGATGGTGTTTGTTATCCAACAATAGAGTCTTTGAAAGTAGCATAAGAGAAGAGAACTTATTTATTTATGTGATCGTTGTTGAGAGTGTCCACTAGTGAAAGTATGATCCCTAGGCCTTATTTCTAAGCATTGAAACACCGTTTCCAACAAGTTCTGTTACATGTTTGCTTGCTGCCATCTTTATTTCAGATTGCTATTACCACTCATATTCATCCATATTACTTGTATTTCACTATCTCTTCGCCGAACTAGTGCACCTATACATCTGACAAGTGTATTAGGTGTGTTGGTGACACAAGAGACTTCTTGTATCGTAATTGCAGGGTTGCTTGAGAGGGATATCTTTGACCTCTATCTCCCTGAGTTCAATAAACCTTGGGTGATTCACTTAAGGGAAACTTGCTGCTGTTCTACAAACCTCTGCTCTTGGAGGCCCAACACTGTCTAGAGGAATAGAAGCGTGCGTAGACATCAAGCTATTTTCTAGCGCCGTTGCCGGGGAGGTAAGGTAAAAGGTATTCACATCCTCCGACTACTAAGATATTTCCTAGCATTGTTGCCGGTGTGTGAGTGCTCGAAGATATTTCCTTTAGACCCTGCAATTATATCTTTTTGTTTCTTGTTTTCACTAGTTAGGCTTAATGGAAAACAACAACAAAATGAGAGATCTTTATGAACTTTATCTTGAACTAGGACATGATGTGTTTGAAGAGAGAATTAAAAAACCCATGGAACTTTATATGCATGCTAATGGGAATGTTATTAGTATGAATGTTTTGAACACCATTGTTGCTAATGCTATGGAAAATTCTAAGCTTGGGGAAGCTGGTTTTGATGAGAATGATATTTTTAGTCCCCCGAGTTTTGAGGAGAAAATTTTCTTTGATGATACTTTACCTCCTATTTATGATGATTATAATGATAGTGGTATTTTGGTGCCACCTACTATGGAGGATAAATGTTATTATGATTATACCATGCCTGCAATTTATGATGATTACAATGATGGTTATGGTAGTTTTACTCCCACTATTACTAATAAAATTGATTATGCTCATGTGGAGAGTAATGATACTTTTATGCATGTGAATAAGAATACTTTATGTGATACTTATATTGTTGAGTTTGTTCATGATGCCACTGAAAGTTATTATGAGAGAGGGAAACATGGTTATATGCATCTTAATAATATTAAGTTCCCCTCTTTATGTTGAGAATCTTGAAGTTGCGCTTGTGTTGCCTTTCTATGCTTGTTGCATTATGCTTACATGACTTGTTCATTTACAAGATTCCTTTTCATAGGAAGTGGGTTAGGCTTAAATGTGTTTTGAATTTGCTTCTTGATGCTCTCTTTTACTTCAATTCCTATTTCTTACGAGTGCATCATTAAAATTACTGAACCCATCTTAATGGCTATAAAGAAATCACTTCTTGGGAGATAACCCATGTGTTTATTTTGCTACTGTTTTGTTGTGTCTTGGAAGTTGTTACTACTGTAGCAACCTCTCCTTATCTTTATTTTATTGCATTGTTGTGCCAAGTAAAGTCTTTGATAGTAAGGTTGATACTAGATTTGGATTACTGCGTAGAAACAGATTTCTTACTGTCACGAATTTGAGTAGAATTCTCTGTAGGTAACTCAGAAAATTCTGCCAATTTACGTGCGTGATCCTCAGATATGTACGCAACTTTCATTCAATTTGAGATTTTTCATATGAGCAAGTTAAGTGCCCCATAAAAATTCGTCTTTACGGACTGTTCTGTTTTGACCGATTCTGCCTTTTATTTCGCATTGCCTCTTTTGCTATGTTGAATGGATTTCTTTATTCCATTAACTTTCAGTAGCTTTGTGCAATGTCCAGAAGTGTTAAGAATGATTATGTCACCTCTGAATATATGAATTTTCAATTATGCACTAACCCTCTAATGAGTTTGTTTCGAGTTTGGTGTGGAGGAAGTTTTCAAGGGTCAAGAGAGGAGGATGATATACTATGATCAAGAAGAGTGAAAAGTTTAAGCTTGGGGATGCCCCCGTGGTTCATCCCTGCATATTTCAAGAAGACTCAAGCATCTAAGCTTGGGGATGTCCAAGGCATTCCCTTCTTCATCGACAACTTATCAGGTCACCTCTAGTGAAACTATATTTTTATTCCGTCACATCTTATGTACTTTACTTGGAGCGTCTGTGTGATTTTATTTTTGTTTTGTTATTTTCATTCTCTGAATAAATTCATGCTTGTGTGGGAGAGAGACATGCTCCGCTATTGCATATGAACACATGTGTTCTTAGTTCTATCTTTAATGTTCATGGCGGAATTGAAAACCGCTTCGTTAATTGCTATTTGGTTGGAAACAGGAAATGCTTCATGTGGTAATTGGTATAATGTCTTTAATAATTTGATACTTGGCAATTGTTCTGCTCATATAGATCATGTTTAAGCTCTTGCATCATGTACTTTGCACCTATTAATGAAGAACTACATAGAGCTTGTTAAAATTTGGTTTGCATGATTGGTCTCTCTGAGTCTAGATATTTTCTGGTTAAGGTGTTTGAACAACAAGGAAGACAGTGTAGAGTCTTATAATGCTTGCAATATGTTCTGATGTAAGTTTTGCTGTACCGGTTCATACTTGAGTTTGCTTCAAACAACCTTGCTAGCCTAAGCCTTGTATTGAGAGGGAATTCTTCTCGTGCATCCAAATCCTTGAGCCAAAAACTATGCCATTTGTGTCCACCATACCTACCTACTACATGGTATTTCTCTGCCATTCCAAAGTACATTACTTGAGTGCTACCTTTAAAATTCTATTCTTTGTCTTTGCAATACATAGCTCATGGGAAAATAGCCTTAAAAACTATTGTGGTATTGAATATGTTGCTATGTATCTTATTTATTATAAGTTGCTTGTTGAGCGGTAACCATGTTTCTGGGGACGCCATCAACTTTTACACCTTTGTTGAATATCATGTGAGTTGCTATGCATGTTCGTCTTGTCTGAAGTAAGGGCGATTTTCATGATCAAATGGTTTGAGTATGCATATTGTTAGAGAAGAACATTGAGCCGCTAACTAAAGCCATGAATCATGGTGGAAGTTTCAGTTTCGACACAAATCCTCAATCTCTTATGAGAATATTATCTGTTGTTGAATGCTTAAGCATTAAAAGAGGAGTCCATTATCTGTTGTCTATGTTGTCCCGGTATGGATGTCTAAGTTGAGAATAATCAAAAGCGAGAAATCCAATGCGAACTTTCTCCTTAGACCTCTGTACATGCGGCATAGAGGTACCCCTTTGTGACACTTGGTTGAAACATATGTTATGCAATGATAATTCGTGTTAATCCAAGCTAATTAGGACAAGGTGCGAGTACTATTAGTATTCTATGCATGAGGCTTGCAACTTATATGATGTCTTATGCATAACACATATGATTTATTACTACCGTTGACAAAATTATTTCTATGTTTTCAAAATGAAAAGCTCTAGCACAAAAATAGTAATCCATACTTCCCTCTGCGAAGGGCCATTCTTTTACTTTATGTTGAGTCAGTTTACCTACTTCTTTCTATCTTAGAAGCAAACACTTGTGTAAACTGTGTGCATTGATTCTTACATGATTACCTATTGCACTTGTTATATTGCTTTGTGTTGACAACTATCCATGAGATATACATGTTACAAGTTGAAAGCAATTGCTGAAACTTAATCATCCTTTGTGTTGCTTCAATGCCTTTTACTTTGAATCTATTGCTTTATGAGTTAACTCTTATGCAAGACTTATTGATGCCTGTCTTAAAAGTACTATTCATTAAAAGTCTTTGCTATATGATTCAGTTGTTTAGTCATTATCTTTACCATTGCTTTGAATCACTTCATTCATCTCATATGCTTTACAACAGTATTGATCAAGATCATGTTGGTAGCATGTCACTTAAGAAATTATCCTTGTTATCGTTTACCTACTCGAGTGTGAGTAGGAACTAAGCTTGGGGATGCTTGATACGTCTCCAACGTACATATAATTTCTTATGTTCCATGCTAGTTTTATGACATTACCTACATTTTTTGTTCACACTTTATATCGTTTTGATGCATTTTCCGGAACTAACCTATTAACGAGATGCCGAAGTGCCAGTTCTCGTTTTCTGCTGTTTTTGGTTTCAGAAATCCTACAAAGGAAATATTCTCGGAATTGGACGAAATCAACGCCCAGTATCTTATGTTTCCCGGAAGCTTCCAGAGCACCGAAGAGGGGCCAGAGGGGAGCCAGGGGGCCCCACCCCACAAGGCAGCGCGGCCAAGGGGGGGGGGGCGCCCCCTATGGTGTGGCCCCACTAGGACTCCACCGACGCTGCCCTTCCGTCTACTTAAAGCCTCCGTCGCGAAAACCCTAGGAGAATAAGCCACGATACGGAATACCTTCCAGAGCCGCCGCCATCGCGAAGTCAAGATTCGGGGGACAGAAGTCTCTGTTCCGGCACGCCGCCGGGACGGGGAATTGCCCCCGGAGTCATCTCCATCGACACCACCGCCATCTCCATCGCCATCGCTGTCTCCCATGATGAGGAGGGAGTAGTTCTCCCCAGGGGCTGACGGCTCTACCGGTAGCTATGTGGTTCATCTCTCTCTCCCATGTGATCTTTATGTGATCATGAGCTTTGTATCACTATTAATCTATGTGCTACTCTAGTGATGTTATTAAAGTAGTCTATTCCTCCTTCATGATGTAATGTGGACGAGTGTGTGCATCATGTAGTACTTGGCGTAGGTTATGATCGTGATCTCTTGTAGATTGTGAAGTTAACTATTACTATGCACTCTAGAGTTACTTTATATGAACTCCAGAATTACTCTCTATGGTGTGACGGTGGACAGTGTTTGCATCTTGTGTGATTCCTTTATGACGTTGTGGAGCTTGTTTACTCCGGCTTGAGGGTGCTCTCGTAGCCCTACACAATGAATGGTGTTTGTTATCCAACAATAGAGTATTTGAAAGTAGCATAAGAGAAGAGAACTTATTTATTTATGTGATCGTTGTTGAGAGTGTCCACTAGTGAAAGTATGATCCCTAGGCCTTGTTTCTAAGCATTGAAACACCGTTTCCAACAAGTTCGTTACATGTTTGCTTGCTGCCATCTTTATTTCAGATTGCTATTACCACTCATATTCATCCATATTACTTGTATTTCACTATCTCTTCGTCGAACTAGTGCACCTATACATCCGACAAGTGTATTAGGTGTGTTGGCGACACAAGAGACTTCTTGTATCGTAATTGCAGGGTTGCTTGAGAGGGATATCTTTGACCTCTATCTCCCTGAGTTCGATAAACCTTGGGTGATTCACTTAAGGGAAACTTGCTGCTGTTCTACAAACCTCTGCTCTTGGAGGCCAAACACTGTCTACAGGAATAGAAGCGTGCGTAGACATCAAGACCTTACCTGGCAACATCGGTAAGAATCCTTTCTTACTTTCATCCATTCTAAACTTCTTTAGAATCTTGTCCAGGTATGTACTCTGTGAAAGCCCTATTAGGAGTCTTGATCTATCTCTATAAATCTTGATGCCTAAAATGTACGTTGCTTCACCAAGGTCCTTCATTGAAAAACACTTATTCAAATAACCTTTTACACTACTTAATATTTCTATATCATTCCCAATCAATAATATGTCATCTACATATAATATCAGGAATGCTACAGAACTCCCACTCACTTTCTTGCAAATACAGGCCTCTCCATGGCACTGTATAAACCCGAAGTCTTTGATCACCTTATCAAAGCGTCGGTTCCAACTCCTGGATGCTTGCTTCAGTCCATAAATGGAACGCTGAAGTTTGCATACCATGTTAGCATTTTTAGGATCGACAAAACCTTTGGGTTGTATCATATACAACTCTTCCTCAATGTCACCATTAAGGAACGCTGTTTTGACATCCATCTGCCAAATCTCATAATCGAAAAATGCAGCTATTGCTAACAAAATCCTCACAGACTTTAGCTTCGCTACAGGTGAGAAAGTCTCATCGTAGTCAACACCTTGAATTTGTCGGAAACCCTTTGCGACAAGTCGAGCTTTATATACAGTAACATTACCGTCAGCATCTGTTTTTCTCTTGAAGATCCATTTATTCTCGACAGCCTTACGGCTATCAGGCAGATCTACCAAAGTCCACACTTTGTTATCATACATGGATCCCATTTCGGATTTCATGGCTTCTTGCCATTTGTTGGAATCTGGGCTCATCATCGCTTCTTCATACGTCGCAGGGTCCTCATCATTGTTGTCCACAATCATGACATTTAGACAAGGATCATACCAGTCTGGAGTGGTACGTTCCCTTGTCGATCTGCGAGGTTCAGTAGCTACTTCGTTCGAAATTTCATGATCATTATCATTAGCTTCCTCTGTTACCGGTGCGGGCGGCACAAGAACTTCTTCCGGTACCGCGCTACTCTGATCAACGAGAGAAGGTTCAGTAACCTCGTCGAGTTCTACTTTTCTTCCAGTCACTTCTTTAGTGAGAAACTCTTTTTCAAGAAAGGTTCCGTTCTTGGCAACAAAGATTTTGCCTTCGGATCTGTGATAGAAAGTATATCCTATAGTTTCCTTAGGATATCCTATGAAGACGCATTTCTCCGCTTTGGGTTCTAGCTTGTCCGGTTGTAACTTTTTTACATAGGCTTCGCAACCCCAAACTTTAAGGAACGACGGCTTAGGTTTCTTATTAAACCATAATTCATACGGTGTCGTTGCAACGGATTTAGATGGTGCCCTATTTAAAGTGAATGCAGCTGTCTCTAATGCATAACCCCAAAACGATAATGGCAAATCAGTAAGAGACATCATAGAACGAACCATATCTAAGAGAGTTCGATTACGATCGGACACACCATTGCGCTGTGGTGTTCCCGGCGGTGTCAACTGTGAAAGTATTCCGCATTTCTTTAAATGCATGCCAAACTCATAACTCAGATATTCGCCTCCGCGATCAGAACGCAGAAACTTGATCTTCTTGTTACGTTGATTTTCTACTTCACTTTAGAAATCCTTAAACTTCTGGAAAGTCTCGGATTTATGTTTCATGAAATAGATATACTCATATCTACTCGGATCATCCGTGAAGGTTAGAACATAACGATAACCACCGCGCGAGGCTACACTCATTGGTCCGCACACATCGTATGTATGATTTCCAATAAGTCCGTAGCTCGCTCCATAATACCGAGAGAATGGAGTCTTAGTCATTTTTCCCATTAGACATGCTTCGCATCCGTCAAGTGACTCAAAGTCAAGTGACTCAAGTAGTCCATCGGAATGGAGTTTCTTCATGCGTTTCACTCCAATATGACCAAGACGACAGTGCCACATATAAGTATAATTATCATTCAATTTAATTCGCTTAGCATCAATGTTATGAACATGTGTATCACTACTATCGAGACTTAATAGAAATAAACCATTCTTCTCAGGCGCATGACCATAAAAGATATTATTCA
>NC_061514.1:77935988-77992370 GCF_022539505.1 Lolium rigidum | reverse complement strand
GCGCGACTTCAACTTCGTCGGCCATGGCAACTTTTCTTGTAGTGGTGGTTCACTGGGCATAGTTGTGTGCGGGAGATTCTTCTACTTCATGAAAACTTTCAACAATGAATTGAGTATATATATGTGGATATATTCGATAAGGAAGAAGTTTGAAACATTTGAATGGATTCAAATAAATTTCTGCATGAAGTGGAAATCATCGTGATAGAAAAGTCAAATATCTATGATTGGATCATGGTGGAAATATTTGAATTACGAGTTTTAGCGAACATCTAAGAGAGTTTTGAAGTTGTTCTACAACTCACGTTTCTTGGAGTATCATAGTGATGATGGAGTATCCGAGAGATGTATCCAAACCTTGTTGGATCAATGATGAGATAAAATATTGATGCTATTATATTTTTGTGGATTATGCTTTAGAGACTACCGCTTTTACACTGAATAGAGCATCATCATGATCCGTTGAAATGACACCGTACGAGTTATGGCATGGGTATGAACCCTAATAGTCCTTTCTTTAAATTTTGGTCTAAGAGTTTACAACCAAAATCAGATGAATGTCTTTGTTGGTTATCGCAAAGAATTGATTGGGAATTCTTTCCACTATGGAGACAAAGACAAAAGTGTTTGTCGATGTTTCTTACTTATTTCCAAGAAATTGTTTTTAGTGAAGTATTTGAGTGGGAGGACAATAGAACTTGATAAGGTTTATGAACCTGAGCATAATGATCAGAGTAGCGCAGCATCGGAAATGGTTCCGGAAGCGGCCACGACGATCATGGCTCCCATGACTACAAAGTGTTTTAGCCATGGAGATCAAAGTACATATTGAACCTTGTAGGTATGGTTTACTTTGTGATCAAATAAATGATTTGTGGACAAAGGATTGATTTTGAACAATGATAAACCAACTACAAACAAAGAAGTTATGATGGGCCCTGACTCCGTTAAAATGGCTATGCGCCATGAAATCCAAGATAGGTAAATACTTTTTGAAAGTAAATTGATCTATAAAATTGATGGACTTGGATGGAATATCCTTGAAAAAGCTCGACTTGTCGAAAAGTTGTTTACGACAAAAGTTCAAAGATTTGACTACGATAAGATTAGATCTTCCGTAGCAATGCTTATAGTCTATGTGGATTATTCTAGTAATCGCTACATATTTCTTTTATGAGATATGATAGTAGGATGGCAAAATACATTACTTAACAGAAGTGTGTATTAAAGGTGTATACAAGATACAACCAAGAGTTTTGCTAGTCCGTGGAATACTAGATAGGTATATGAACTTCAATTGGATGAAGTGAGTACCGCGAAGTTGGAACCTTCACCGGATGAAATAGTCAAAGAGTTTTTGATTTCATCAGAAACGATGAAGATGCTTGCATTTGCAAGAAATTAACTGGGAGCGCTGAGACATATTTATAATACTTTATGTAGATGACATATAGTTGGTTATAAATGACGTAATTATATACTTGATTAAAAGGTTTCATTGAGAATTAACTTCAATGAAAGGATATGGACTGAAACATATTTAGTGTCAAGATCTATGAAGATTGATTGAAACACATAATAAGTTTAAGTCAAAGTACATAGAATGGATATTGAAGTAGTTCAATATAGAAATATTAAGAAAATGTTCTTGTCATGTGAAGGTTTAACAAGACTACAGTGTATCTGACACTCAATGAGTAAAAACACATGAGTGATTATAGATCACGAATAATATGTACACAATCAGATGTCCTGTGCTCTAAAGTGTTATGAGCATGTACCAGAATGATTCATGTGATGATCATTGGACGATAGTAAGAATATCCTTGAGTACTTTAGAAGAACCAAGGATATATATATATAGTTTTGTATGGAGAAATGACAAACAAATCGCTGTAAGGTGTTGCACCGATATTGTTTTTGTCACATATAAAAAATAAAATTTCAATCTCAAATTAGACTAAGTGTTGTTTAAAAGGTAGCACAATGTGCTAGAAGTTGTCTATGCTAGATTTAGATGAGTTCTAAATATTGTGACGGATTCTACAAACGAAGGCAGAGTATGTCATTGTTTTGACAATGACTGAGGATGTTTAAGTCGAAGAGTTCTTTGAGAACTTGGTGTAGTTCCGATAGTGTCAGAACTTTGAAGCTATAATGTATATGAAAATATTAGTAACATATTTCAGACCGCGGAATTAAGGTTCCACCAGAAGACTGAACATATAAGAATAATGCCGACTCATTTGGAAAATGAGTGATGCGTTGAGACGCAAATGAATTGCAAAATACATACGTTTCTGAACGTGTCAGATCCGTTGACTAAAACCTCTCCCATGAGCAAAACATGATAAAGCACCGGAAGTCCAAGGTGTTATATCTTTACAAATGTAAACTAGATTATTGACTCTAGTGCAAGTGGGAGACTATTGGAGATATGCCCAAGAGACAATAAAAAAATGGTTATTATAATATATCTTTGTGTTTATGATAATGTTTGCATACCATGCTATAATTGTATTAACCGAAACATTGATACATGTGTGTTATGTAAACAACAAAGAGTCCCTAGTAAGCCTCTTGTATAACTAGCTTGTTGATTAATAGATGATCATAGTTTCATGATCATGAACATTGGATGTTATTAATAACAAGATTATGTCATTATGTGAATAATATAATGGACACACCCAAATAAGCATAGCATAAGATCACGTCATTAAGTTCATTTGCTATAAGCTTTCGATACATAGTTACCTAGTCCTTCGACCATGAGATCATGTAAATCACTTATGCCGGAAGGGTACTTTGATTACATCAAACGCCACTGCGTAAATGGGTGGTTATAAAGGTGGGATTAAGTATTTGGAAAGTATGAGTTCAGGCATATGGATTAAGAGTGGGATATTGTCCATCCCGATGACGGATACATATACTCTGGGCCCTCTCGGTGGAATGTCGTCTAATTAGCTTGCAAGCATATGAATGGTTCATAAGAGATGACATACCGCGGTACGAGTAAAGAGTACTTGTCGGAGACGAGGTTGAACGAGGTATAGAGATACCGATGATCAAACCTCGGACAAGTAAAATATCGCGTGACAAAGGGAATCGACATCGTATGTAAATGGTTCAGTCGATCACTAAGTCATCGTTGAATATGTGGGAGCCATTATGGATCTCCAGATCCCGCTATTGGTTATTGGTCGAAGAGAGGTCTCAACCATGTCTGCATAGTTCGCGAACCGTAGGGTGACACACTTAAGGTTTGATGTCATTTTAAGTAGATATGGAATATGGAATGGAGTTCGAAGTTTTGTTCGGAGTCTCGGATGGGATCCATGACATCACGAGGAGGTCCGGAATGGTCCGGAGAATAAGATTCATATATGGGAAGTCATTTTCCGGGGTTCGGAAAAAGTCCGGTGTTTTGACCGGAGCTTCTAGAAGGTTTTGGAAGGACTGGAATAGTCTGGAATATTGTGGAAGGTTCCGGAAGTGTCCGGGACGACCCGGGCTGTCTAAGGAAGTCCGGAGGGTTCCATAATAGGTGTATCCACGTTTTCCTTAAGGGTTAAGAAGTTTCCCCTAAGACAGATTCGGATTTGGCAAAAGAGTCCTAGTTCTAGTAGGTTTCGACTGACAGAAACCTACCGGAACTTTCCCAAACTTTGGGGGCAGGTCTTGGACGACCCAAGGATCTTTTCCACCTATAAAAGGAGGGCAAGGTGAGCCCCAAGTGCACCCCAAGTCGCAGCCCAAGCTCCCTCTCCCAAACCCTAGCCTCTCCCCTCCTCCTTCTTCTCCCGCAGTGCTTACGGCGAAGCCCTGCCGGAGATCTCCACCACCACCGCCACCACGCCGTCATGCTGGCGGGATTCCAAGGAGGATCTACTACATCCGCTGCCCGCTGGAACTTGAGAAGGACGTCATCATCAATACCGAACGTGTGACCGAGTACCGAGGTGCTGCCCGATTGTGGCACCGTCAAGATCTTCTACGCGCTTTTCAAAGCGGCAAGTGATCATCTTCTGCAACAATGAGATCTAATCTCGTAGGCTTTGGAAATCTTCAAGGGTTAGTCTCGTGATCCCCTCGTTGCTACCATCTTCTAGATTGCATCTTGGCTTGTTTTTCGTTCTTGCGGTAGGAATTTTTTTGTTTTCTATGCTACGAATCCCATCACCAAGAATACCACCAGCTCTTCCAGCAGAGGGAATCGGAATCCATCTCCAGGAGAATTGATTCACAAGATCAATCTTCCTGAAGAAGGCTTGAGAATAATCTTTTTAAATAGTTTGCTACAAACCAATAAAATCCAGCTATTGTTTCCTAATAAACTATATCAGGACAACACTCATGCCTTTCTTCCCCACACCCCTACAATTCATACTGGCACCAATCATAGAATTCTAGGATTTTTCTTTCTCACTCTGGATCCAGCCACAATGCCACACACAGGGTGGTTATTGAAGACTTTCACTTGGGAGACAATTCTTATCTATTGCCACTCAAGTGTGATCTTTTCCATACGGGAAACACATCGGCAGGCTTTCACTTGGAGGAGGTCATCATTTGCTATGAATCCCCCACCAATTTGCTATGAATCCATTAGCCCACACCCCTACAATTCATACTGGCACCAATCATAGAATTCTAGGATTTTTCTTTCTCACTCTGGATCCAGCCACAATGCCACACACAGGGTGGTTATTGAAGACTTTCACTTGGGAGACAATTCTTATCTATTGCCACTCAAGTGTGATCTTTTCCATACGGGAAACACATCGGCAGGCTTTCACTTGGAGGAGGTCATCATTTGCTATGAATCCCCCCCCCCCCCGCCCCCCCACCACCAAATGATTGCCCCATCCCCTCTAATCTAATTCCAATTCCCGAGTCTAACTTTTTCCCATCACCGCAAAAAAGAGCTTATGGACGTACAGTATGATACTGCACCACCAGCACTAAACCTATCAGCGGCATCTGGACTGATTGACTATTAATAGATCGGTGAAATTTTTGTAATTAAAAATCAATAATTTTTTGAATTTTCGAAAATGATTTTGCATGAATTGACGAATGTTTAAAATTTTGAACTAAAATTAATGGATATAAATGAGAATACTCTAGAACTATCATATAAACGTAACTGCCCCATGTCCACTATAGACAACTAGATTTGCTCAGGTTCGATTATTGCGTGCCTTGGTGGCCATCTCTCCTAGAACGGAGTCTATCCCGAGAACTAGTTGTGGACTGTATGGAGTAGTGCCGAGGCCACACAACCATTAGCCCATTATAAAGCGGCAAGGAGCCGTGGGACGTAGCGGCGGTGGATGGCACGTCGGCGTAAGATGTGGGCCGGCGTGCATGGAGTTCAGCGCTTGTCGCCCGTACCATGTTGCCGACGGCTCTGCAACTACGTCTGAACTTTGGAGGTTCGAGTGTGTATTGTGGTTGTCAGCATTTTGGTAAACCAGGCTGACAGAACGGTTGGCTCTGTCGGCATTGGTGTTGATTTTCTTATCCATGCGGCCCAGAGGGCCAGGTATTGGGTCCATGTGGCTATGTTCTTGCCTCTTTATATTCTACTACCTCTGATTGTAATAAATTGACGCACCTATGTGCAGGCCTTCCTCTGCGTCGATTATATTCGAACGGTGGGAGTAGTTAGCTTCTACAGCCCACAGAATCTTCAGAATTCATTTGCCAAATTTCCACGTATTAAGTTACGTCTGATTACAATGGTAAGCCAACTGGACCCACATTTTACAGAAACATCCTCAGCAGAAAAGAAAATTACAAGGTAGTCCTTCTTGGGGACGTGCTAGCACGGGCAAGGTTGTGCACTAGCCTCTAGATCCGTCCCGCTCGGTAATTAAAATCAGTTACTACCTCGAATTGATAAGTCCGACTCCTATTATGCATTTAGAGGGAGTAGGTTACTTGCAACTTTTTAAAGCAAATTACTACTTTCATTTTAAAATAAGTGATTC
Organism: Lolium rigidum; assembly: GCF_022539505.1. Classification (NCBI taxonomy): domain Eukaryota; kingdom Viridiplantae; phylum Streptophyta; class Magnoliopsida; order Poales; family Poaceae; genus Lolium; species Lolium rigidum. Next base: position 77,986,371 of record NC_061514.1, on the reverse strand, counting down.
AGTTTTGTCAAAATATTTAAAAATGAGTGATTTAGTCCTTGATGGGCACGTGCTGGCTTCATTTCAAAATAAGTGATTTAGTTTTGTTTAAATATCTAGACTCATTTCAATGTATCGACACAATCTCATCCACAAAAATTGAGTCAGTTACTTTCGAACGGAGGAAATAGTTTAGTTTGAATCTAGGTCCAACCGCGCCATGCTACAAGAGTGATTGGACAATCGGTAAAACGAAAGGAACTGAATAGAAAAGCATAATATACTTGTCTCCTGCAATTTTATTTCAGAGGCATTCATGAGGCAATCTTTTGAACCAGATACATGAGGCAATAGTCCGATCTACAATCATACTACACGTGAAGACATTTCCAGGGTAAACGGGTTGCAGCCTACTGCTTCTTCTGGTGTGCTTCCCTCCTTTGCTGGGCAAGGGACTCGAACAAGCTGCCATCGAAGCAGCGGCGAATAGTCTCCCTGGGAAGGAACCCTTCATCGTCCTTGGCGATCACGTAGAGCATTGTCCACTCCGCCTTGCTTGTTAACCTGAATTTAATTAACACATGAAGTTGAGGATCAAGCATTGGAAAGCAAGCAAGAGTGGTTCAGATGCGATGGAAATCAGCGAGCGAGCGTTCACCATCCGATGAAGTCGCACGTACTGCATCCGGTTGGCCTCGGTCATCCTCCACATCTCCCTGAAGCTGAGCTTGTCCGGCACCGTGCGGGCGTACTTGGTGAAGATGGCCTCGAAGTTGACCGGCATGAACCTGCGTTTCATAGTTGGAGGTATGGAGCCTTTTAGAACGGATATACTGTGTGAGTTAGCATGTTTGAAGCGGATTTAGAGCTTGAAATTACCTCCCCTCCGTGTCGAAAGTCGAGGAATCGCTACCATGCTTGTTCCTGTGGATGTTTTTGATGTATATGGGGAACAGAGGAGATGGTATCCATCCCTGCACCGACCATGAAGAGTCAAGATGAATAAAAGTTTGGTGTATCTTCTTTAACCGAGTCTTTAACCAATAGCAATACAGAAGTAGACCATCTCAAGTTTTGTACTAACCGGTAGACTTGGGTAGCTTAGAACAGCATTTATGACAATTGATCCTAGGAAGCAGAGGATGATGTTGAAGCCCACCGACCGCAATCCTGCAAGTCGTGCAATATAAATAGGAACTCCACATGAATCTGGCACAGGCTCTCACCATATGCCTTACCTTGGTAAGTCTCCCAGGGATAGACGATGCCGTCTCCATCTAGGTCGAAGAAGGACGCATGCTGCTGCAGCACGGTCTTCTGCCCGTGCTCGTGCCCCTCCACGGTCCCTTCAGGATTGTTCGCATCGACCGCAGCCAGAGCTCGAGCCAAGTCTGCATGGATGTTTTGCTTGTCAGATCAACGCAGCCATTCTTAGACGAAGGAACCGAAGAAACAGGGCGGACACTCACAGGGCTTTGAGATGCGGGACTCCAGGTCTGCGGGGACGGGCCGCTCGGCCGTCACCGGCGCCTCCTTCGCCACCGTCGCCATTGCCTCCGCCATGATCGACGACGCTCTCCGTACCACACAACTTCCGGCTACCTGGCAAGCAACCTGCGCCACGGAGGAATCAACGCAACGTACTTTGATGGATCAGTTTCTAGCAGGTCGTGCTCTTCTTATAGCAGACGCGATGAAGCTAGCTCGCATGGTCTGTGTGCTCGAGCTAGAGGGAGAAAGGTGTACGATTGGTACGCACGTGAGCAAATGAGCCGTCATGTGTAATTGTGTCTCGTCGTGATTTGTTTTGGTAGGCACGTGAGGACAGACAAGAAAGAGGGGTCGGTGGGCTGTGTGTGACATGTGCGAGACTGCGTGAATTGTGTGCCATGCGCCCCGACCGGCCAAAATACACCTGGGTTAGCCCGAGGATGCCAAATAATATTTAGATCCACGCCTGACAAAACTATGCTGAAGCCTGCAGGGATCCCCACTGAACGCGATTTTTTTTACCCGGCGGTCCCCAGATCCAGATTCATTTGAGGGATGCTTTTAGAGCAAATCTAGCAGGCTCCGTATTCACTCGATCCGTATCGGACGTGTGAAGGTAAACGGTTTTTACGAACACGGGTTGAGAATACGGTGCCTGATATTTGGGACGTGTTTTCGGTCCGTAAAAGCAGGGTTTTAGACATATTTCCATACCAAACATTATCATGAATCGATGTGATGCATAGTTCATAGTTTTTACATCAAATCGTTGCGATCTTAGCAAAGTTCAGCCACGGCGGTACCAAAAATTTACACCTCGCCATCAAGCATCGGCACCGGCAGAGTGGTCGAGGACGCCATCGCCACCACCACCACCACTCGCCAGAGTAGACGCACCACCGCCGCTTGCCCCGCGACCTTGACGCAAGAGCCTCTTCCTTGTCATGATGTCCTCCTTGGTCTCCTTCCACCATGCCAATTGATCCTCGTCCATGTCCTTGGTTGGCATCATCATGATCTCCTTCTCCTCGGTCAAGAGCTCCTTCGCTTTGGTTTCCTTGACTGCGAGCATCCTCTCATCGAATTCAGCCTTGCTCTTGGCTTCTTCTCGCCAAGCCTCCACTTTTGCTAGCTTCACCTCTTTCTTCTTTTCGGTGATGAGAAGATTGGTCTCCAATGTCTTCAATGTCAATGTCTCCCTTGACTTCATCGTTTGATCCATTTTCTCCCGGAAGCTAGATGCCTCGCCTTCAATCTTCATTCTCTCCTTGGCTTTCTTGGTGCCCTCGGGCTTGCCTTTGTTCCTTCCCCTCTTATCCTCATCTTCATCATCCATCTTGAGCATTGCCGACTTTTTCGGCGCATTTTCTTGGTCCCTCAACTTCCATTTGGGAAGATGTTGGAGCAAGTCAAAGCAATGCCTGAATTGAAACTCCTTGTTCTTTGAGCCGACCATGTCTTTGTACCGTAATTGAGCATACTTGGGCTACACAACAACAATATAATCAAAGAATGATCAAACACATAGTTTGCACAATAAAAATGGTAGGGAGTGTGAGAAAACAACTTACATAATCCTCGGAAACGCATACACTAGGGGGATTGTCCCTTACTTGGACAATTGCAGCACTCCAACGAGAACAACAAGGCTTGATCACGTCCCACCGACCTTGAAGGGAGCGGTAAGACCGATCCGCGAGCAGTTGTTGAACGATAGAGAGGTTTGACGTAATGTGATGGATGTTGTATTGAGCCTCTCGGGCGAGTATATATAGTGGTACAGACTTGGAGGCTAAGATAGCTCTCCTAGAGATATGGTAGGTAGAGATTACAAATCCTAGACTACCTAATATACCTATACCAAATATATCTCTAACACTCCCCCGCAGTCGTAGCGGTAGTGACGTGAACAACAGTAGCGTCGCGGACGGTCAGACTGGAGAGAAGCCGAAGGTAGAAACCAACGAGCTGACACTCCCCCGCAGTCGTAGCGTGAGCGTTGTGGACGATGCCGCGTCGCAGATGCTTGGACTGTAGAGGAAGCCGAGGTGCTCGTGTGAGGTGGTTGCCCTTGTGCCGATGTCGAGGTAGCCGAGAGCGTGGGTGTTGCAACCTTGGTTGGGGTAGCCGCGCGAGGGGATGCCGTGGTCGATGTCGTGGCCGGGTGCCGGTGTCGATGTAGCCGCATGCGAGGTGGTGTGCGAGGAGAGTGACGGAGACGCGCCGAGGCAGTCGTGGAGATGGTCGATGCCGAAGTCGATGCAGTCTGAGCCGTCGAGGACGAGGTGCTGCCCTAGTTTTGCCAGAACTAGGCGCACGTCGGGGACTAAGGCATACTCCGGTTTTGCCAGAACCGAGTACGCAAAGACGAAGTTGATGAAGGCGAGGCGCTGATCCGAGCTTGCCTTGCCCGGGGACACGTCGGGGACAAAGGCACGTACCGGTGTTGCCAGTACCGGGCGTGCGGGGGTAGGGAACAGTACAAAGTGCGCGCCATGTTGGAGTAGACTAGCAGAGGTGGTCTCGATGACGGGTGTCGGAGTAGAGGAGCAGGTGGTGTAGTCGGGGAAGAGGCGGGTCTCGACGACGGGTGTCGGAGTAGAGGAGCAGGTGGCGTAGTCGGGGAAGAGGCGATGACGCTGGCGGCAACGCTGTAGTGTACGAAGACGTTGAAGGCGGCTAACCCAGCGGTGACTTGGGGTGGTCATGCTGGACGCCTAGATGGGTGTTGCGCTGGTCGGCGAGCCCAGCGCGACCTGGAGTGGTTGGCGAGCCCAGTGGCGACATGGGGTGGAGGCGCGGCGGCGGTACACGAAGTAGGCGAGGAAGACCCAGCGGCGTGACGAAGACCATGCGCGGACGGAGGCGACCCGCGCTGAAGGGGCGGCGCTGTGGTGGCCTCGGACGTCGGTGCGAGGTGGACAGCGAAGTAGACTGCGGGTGGCAACGTCTCGACCCGAGGGGCCGGTGTAGCTGTAGGGCGCGAGTCGGTGCAGCGGCGGGAGACCACCAGCGACGTACACGCCTCGGAAGACGCGTTGAAGGCTGGTAGCTATGAAAATCTAGCATGCCAATATCCGACGTGGAATCGGCAAATCATTTTGTCCGATGCCCCCAGACGCCCCCTCCTAGTTGGGGTTGGTATGGGGGCACCAGATAATTTTTAAGGTCACACCAAACCCAAGCTTTGTTTGGAGCCCGCAGCTAGGCGCTTGTTTTTGTTCGGCAGCCCTAATGGCAGCTCTTGGGGTCACGACTAGAGATACTAAAATTTAACACATATTTTATGTATATCTAGGATTCAAGAAAGACAAACATACAAGAAAAAAGGGAAAATACAATCATGCATGACTAATACAAAGCTTAAAGGGTAAAGCTCCAATAATTGCTATGCAAGATCTGCACCTTCGGAAGCCCCGGCATGAATTCTCTTCTTATTCTTCCCGTAGGAAGTGGGTTACATCCTAGAGCTACCCTAGTGTTCCCTCGCGATGTTGTTGACAGAGGAACTCCAGCTCTCATGGCCATGGCAGGTGCTGATGTGTGAGTGATTACACTCGAACACATTGAAGATGCATGCCTTGTACATCGTTGCTACGATTTTATACAAGACCTGCACCTTCAAAGTGCCCCAACATGAATGCTCTTCTTGTTCTTCAAGGAGAAAGTGGCAGCAGCCCACCGCTTGACGAACACAAAAGGGAGGGGGAAATAGCACCGCAGCCAGTGGGTTGTGAATTCTATGTCTGTGAGATGGCTATATGTAGAGGCACGGGATCTTAAAGATGGCGGGAAACAAAGGCGATAAGGAAATTATGGAAAAATAAGGTGGGAAGGGGTTGTTTTCCCTGTGTATTGCCACAAACACTCGACAAAGGAACTTTTTTATGTGTATACAGCAAAACAGGCGGCAAAGATTTTGGTGGGAAACCACAACGCGTGGGGGAAGGGCACAGCGGGAAACTCCACCGCGCTGGGGTAGGAAATGGGGCGACATAGCACAAATCTTTGTCGTGTGTCCATTATGGGACACATGGAAAAGACATGCCGCCCTAACGGCTCCGTCAAGTGTGGCCACCACAGCCACATGCCTCGGGTGCTTGTCATGTCGGATTCTTTGTCATGTGTGTATTGGCCGAAATTTATCGTGTGGTTGATCTTTGATATATCTTTTCCTTCGTCTTTATCGTGTTTGGTTGTTTGCCATGTGTTGCCAATCTTTGTCGTGTATTGTATCTTTATCGTGTGTTTTTTCAGCTTACTCGGCAAAGCCCATATTTACCGGACCTTTTTACACATGGCAAAGGCAGGTCCACATGGTAGGGACGTTTTTTTTGGGGTAGTGTCACATGAAGTTATGTGAAGAGCATACAACTTGAACTCTTTAATTCCCTGAGCTTTTAGTCCATTCGCTCCCTCAGTCCATAGGCATATATGAGGTGGTAGCTAGTCCTCACAATCACACACACGAAAACAGAAATGCCGGGATGTCTCTGCACGCTAGTGCTGCTTCGCGTGTGCCTTCTTCCTTTGGTCGGCGATGAACTCGAACAAGCTACCATCGAAGCAGCCGCGAATCGCCTCCCTCGGCAGGTACCCTTCGTCGTCTTTCGCGAGCATGTACAGCAGTATCCACTCCCCCTTGCTCGCAATCCTGAATTAGTTCACATGGATTTACCCTTAGAAATCGGTAAGCATCTCTCATTTGCCCTGAGATGAAAAACTGGCATGCAAATTGTCCAATCTATCAAACGAAATCAGCGCCTTCGCAGGTGCTCACCATCCAAATGGATCGTACGGCGCCCGGTTGTCGTTGGTCATCGTCCAGATCTCGCGAAGGGTGAGCTTGTCCGGCCGCGAGCGGGCGTTCTTGCTGAATATGCTCTCGAAATTCACCGACATGAACCTACGTTTTCAAAGTTGCAACATGTCGGACAGCCATGCAACTAGCAGATTATATTTAACTTCATGACCTGGAAAGGATTTTGGGTTACCTTCCCTCGGTGTCAATGGTTGCGCTGTCGCTGCCGTGCTTGCCCCTGTGGATCCTGTCGATGTAGATCGGGAACAGGGGAGATGGTATCCAGGACTGTAGCCGGGCCACGGAAGAGATCAAATGAAAATGACCTTGCGATACTGTTCAGAAAATGTCGAATACAATGGAGCATCTCGACTCGTAAGTTTTTGGCTGTTTTGTGACTCACATGCATAGTTGGGTAGCTCAGACCAAGAGTGCCGATTGCTACGATGAAAGACACGATAATGTTGAACCCCAGTCTCCGAAGTCCTGAAAATTCGTTCAAGATTACAGCTGCGCGCGAGCGGCAAAATGTAGACTTAGTACTCGACCGGCCATGAACACTGATGCACTAAGGTATTCGCTGACCGTAACACGTACTGGTTAGCGCCCCCGTGCGTAGTTAATTACCTCGGTATGTTTCCCATGGATAGATGACACCGTCGTCATTCTCGTCGAAGAATGCCACATGCTGCTGCAGCACGCTCCTCTGCCTGTGCTGGTGCCCGTCCTTGGTCCCTTCAGGATGGTTCACGTCTGGCGCCACCAGAGCTCGAGCCAAGTCTGCTTATATATACATGCATGTCATATATATGCCCTCCATGTTATGTTGAGATTGTCGAAGTTGGATCTGGAACTCACATGGCTTTGGAATGTACTTCTCCAGGTCAGCCCGGACCGGCCGCTGGGCCGTCACCGGCGCCGCCTTCGCTACCGAAGTCATAGCCTCCTCCTCCTGCTCCGCCATGATAGCCTCCTCCGCCATCAGGCTCCTTGTCGCCTCGATCTCGATCGGGACTGGTGAGTAGATCATCTGGTGTTGTGCTCTTCTTATAAGGCCGGCCGGAGAGACGCGAGGCAAAGGGGACGGGCGGTGCAGCGAGCCGGCGGAAGTGTGCACGTCCAGCTATACCACCTGGGGAAGTGATCAGTGAGCTGACTCGTCCGTGATGTGGCAGGCACAACCTTCTCTGGGGATCAAGCTAAAGCGTGACGGCCGTTACTACTCGTGTCCTGGTACTAGAAAGCATAGGCGCGTCGGCACGCCGCGCCCGTGGATGTATGCTAGCCTTTGCTAACAATTTAGCATGTATATGGTAAATATCTTTATATTGTAACGGGGGGCGGATGTTTGTGGCAGCGATAGTGGTGACACAAAATAAAAGATAGTTCTTGTAGACAGAACAGAGCAAAATAATTCAAGTCGGTTCGCACTGATAAAAAAAATTAGTATACATTCCAGTTATCATTGCAGATATGGATATCTATTCTTCAGTACAAATGTAAAAGTTATGCAACACCATATGGATGGACTATTATATATGTTTTCTTTTGTTTTCTTAAAGATAACATGAGTGGATGCAAACAAACGGTACTGCACATTCCAAAGAAAAAAATATATATAGCATATTTGCTTATAGGCATGCAGCTTAATGTGTACCAAGCCACGAAGAGCGCAACATATATGAACCTACTACAAAAAAAAGTATGCATTGTTTGCAACTGTTATCTTTCATCTGGCTACATAAATGCCCTACGTCCACGAAGAATTAACAGGCCAATATTAGTTGATATATAGCAAGGGTATTACTATTGATTCCATTGTTTTCCTCTGGTCTCAACAAAGGCATTGCCATTTTCCACATCCTGCATGAAGGCGGTTACATTTCAAAAAATGATTTCGGATGGACAAAGGGCATAACTGAAATTTTGAAAGAAACCCAACATGAACATAGCTGAAACATGTACGTACCAAATACAACTGACTCCCACTGCAAGAGAACAATTCGCATAAAATAGGAAAAAAAAGTAAGCCAAACATTTCCATGGTAGGTGGACTGCCTATGTTATTGCTAATGTGCAAAGAAGAATATTTTTGTTTTGAGCGGTAGTAGTAGTATAACAGTGGTCATATTGACTTCTCTTACTAATGACTATTTTGAAAGGGATTAGAAAACCGAAATGTTGAGTCCTAAGATCAGATGAAGGGTACATTCAACATAACTCGTTGAACATTAAATTCAATTAAGGAAATTGGACAGTAATGATGTATTGTATTTATTTAAGGAGACCTGGACCAGAGCACAAACACATATAAGTTCTCAAAATCAAAATTGCAGGGCCTGATATTCAGTCATTTGCTTCTTTATAGTCGTTGTGTAAACCAGAAGTTGCGCATCCTTTCATATTTATAGAGTAAGCAGGGAGATACAACAAAAGGTAAGAGAATTTAACAACAAACCAAAGAACATATTCATACTACTCATATGAATCTGGTATAAATACAACTATGGGGCAATAGCACCAGCAAGAGAAGTTGAGAAAATAACTGTCAAGAGATCTAACCTCAGTAACCAAGATCTGTACGTCAAATATAGTGCAATAGGAACAAAAAATAGGAAAACGCTTGTGGTGCCTGCTAAGCCACCTCACTTTCACCTGCCTTCAAAACCTCGACAACAATATCATCGAAAATTGCAAGGAGATGCATAGAATGAAATATAAAAAATAAACATGATATGTCATCCTCAGTCTACAGTTGCAAATATTAGCATTCAAGCTACTGGTAAATCATGATATATTGACACATAAATCATTTCACTGGATAGGCTCTAAATTGTTGATGGATAGCTACATTTTAATTACCCTTTGTTAGAATAGAGAAAAATGAGATATAACAATACGGAACGTCAACTCACTGTTTTCGATATCTTCGTATGTACATAAACTAATGAATCATCTAGAACTGTCACTGTTCACTTACCTGGACATTGTGTTTATCTTGACAGACAATAGTGGCTATCCATATATGTCCATTAGACCAATTGCTTCACTGACACACAATCCATAGTAGCCCAATGAGGCGGTGAAGAGGGTTTCTAAGATTCTAGTCATGACTCGGATGGTGGTGAAGGCATCAGATGACGATTTTGTTCTAGCCATTAAGTAAACCTAGAAGATTCAAGTCTTTGTGACCTGCAAGAGTTTCATCCAGGTGTTAGTTCACATGGCTCTGTAATAGAGTATAGGATTATGAGATACCAATTAAAGCAGTAACAAATCAATTAACACGTGACTCTGTTGTAAACCAAAACAATGAATAATCAGTTAACTTGTTTTCCAATATGATCATCAGAAGTACTTCTCTACACTCTATCATTAAAAAGGTATCTGTTCATAGAATTCTATAATAGCGGTGAAACATATTATCGAAAAAACAATAAGGTTTAATCGGTAAATACCACACCTGCTCTAAAAATGTAAAATCTCCGGTAGGCATTCCTAAGAAGTGAGCGCATATCATTACCTTGCGTGCAACATTAAACTTGAGCAACATGCTTGTTCTTCAACTGATATGCATCGCCTTGGAACCATGGAAAGAGCTGAACATGATCTAAGAAATAATAGCAAAACAAACCATGGAGCTCTCTGGAAGAAAACAATGCTTTAGTTGATTGTTGTTCTGATCAGCTAAAGACACAATGAGCTCTCGTATATTCTCAAATTAGGAGTGGCATCATGAGTGGTGTCGCTGAACTGATCACACTAAATTAGAGGCAAAAATAAGTTGCCATTTTCTTGCAGCAATTGGTGTTAACAGCAAGACAACCTGAAAATAGAACAATCTATTAGCACCCACAGGGTTTGGATTTGTTTATGTTATTCAATGAATTATTCTGCCCCCCAAGCAAATGAAAGCGAAAGAATGAAAAAAAGAGATAACGGAAACCAAAACCACGAAATGTGCGTGTACTCTCCCTCAAGCTCCCATATAATCTAGCGATACATCCTCCATATTAGGAAAATCACTATAACAGGCCCTTTTTGCTAGCCCAAAATCATGGAAACTTCTTAAAGGTGTAATTTCGGTAGAAATTAGCAACCAATTTGAAAGTTCCAGACATGCTTGGTTTCAGGAAAATCCATCTAATTATGCCTGCACAAATTATAGATCTTATAGCTAAGAGCAACCATCTGATTTCAGCTACGACACAGAAATTTCTTTTATGGAATCAGAGATATGTCGTCTAAATAATACTTGATATTAGAACACACCTCCTGCTTCACTTTGGCTAGGTTCGGAAGTAGTATTCAAAACCAGCCAGTAGCTTTGTATTTTCGAACATCCAGAAGCTGTTGAGGAGACGACGGAATAATTTGCATACATCTTGCTTGCCAAGATCTCTAAATTAGCATCGCAACACTATAAATCTCAGCTGTGATTTTCCATCACGCCCGGCCTCTGAATTCATGCACCTTGAAGTTTTTGGAAGCAATATTTGTCATAAATATTCGTAATTAGTATTGAAATCAAATATGTTTGATGTTCACGGTGTTTACCTGCTGATGGCTATGAACATTTGATCTACATGAACTTGGTGGCAGTAGATGATCTTGGAAGTGTTATTTCCTAATCAATTTACTGATGTTGAAGCCCGTAGTCCCCTTTTTGGTAGAGTACTTAAAATTTTATAACCATGCTGCAGCTATTAGGCTATACGTTCATAGCTGACAATGCATACCATCCAAACTGTCGACTCTCAGTACACTGCAATGCAAATGTAGAGTGACAGGTCAGGTCTACTCTATTACTTGTCAAAGAACATGCAAGAGGCAAAACTTAACGTTCAAGCATAGCATGTCCAGTGGCAGATGAACAGTAAAGCGCAGATTTCAGAAAGAAAAGTGCAATACACCGCCTAGTTGTGGACTTGGAAATAACAAAATACCATATACTACTTGGTAGAACCTGGCTTCTGCAAGAACAACCATTTAATTGGGCGACCTCCACATTGACTAAAATGTATGGATAAGTAAATCGAACGGAAGCATTAAGACCATACACACACATGAGGAAAGAGAGAGAGGTTACAGCTCGTGGAGGTACCTGTGGCTGCGGACGGGGACTGCCTAGTGTCACCAATCCACCACATGGAACCTGCACCAATCGCTGACGAAAAGCATCACAACCACCAGGTAAGGGCGAACCAACCCGTGAGCATGAACTCCGCTGCTCCCCCGCCGTTCTCTCCTGCAGCCCCATGGTGGACATCAAGCGCGACATCAGGGACCTCCATCCGCGTCGGGTCCTGTCCCATCTCCATCACCGGCGCAGTCGAATCCCCAAGCGTCCGCCCAGGAGATTTGATGGTGCAGTTGTCCAGGAGGCCTGTCGAGAACGGCACGCCTTCAGGGATCCACCATTGAGCATCTCGCCATCGTCGTCATGAAACGACACACCCTCACAGGTGCACGCCATGGTGAGGATATCCTCGAGGAGGCCGACCACGGGGGCGTAGCGAACCAGCGCACGGTCGAGGAGCTTCTGGATGAACTCGATGGGGATTTGGCCCGTCCGCAAAAGAGCGGCATGGATTCCTGCTGAGAGGAGGGTGCCTCAATTTTGATGGAGTGTGCCATAGAAGGCAAGGCGGAGTACCTGGTTGAGATAGGGGCGGAGATCAGGAGGAGGGTCAGAGGAGAAAGCCAATAATCAACCAAGGATGCTCCGTCTCCAAGATCCAAATCGAGAGAGGGGAGGAGAAGGCGGCGGCGACCTCCCGTGATGGCGGCAGCGATGACGGACGATGGCGTGGAGCTTCCATGGCATCTCGGGGGACCTGGAGAAGAAGCTGGGCACACGGAAGGAAAGTGAAGAAGAAACGTCTCGGTCTCGGCTGCTCTACCGCCTTTGACTCGCCGGTTGAGCGGCGACCGCTTCTTCGCGATGTGTCGAGGCTACAAAGAAAAAATAAAAAAGGTAAGAGGCCTGGTTACCGGGAAGGAAGCCTCATAGCCGGTATCCGGTTGCTCATCTATGAAAAAAACAAAAGAAAACGTAAACCAAACAGCGATCTATGTTACCTGAAGGTACACGCGTTGGTACAGTATTGGAGAAAAATACGCATCAACAGTACCCAAATTACTATCAGGTTAGCTAAACTGTTCAGCAATTATATAGGGTATAATATACACATGCCTGTTCATGTCATCCATCGGACGGTACACGTACACCACGCGTTCACCTACGCCGGTCCGGCGGTAGCTATCTCCCGCGCGTTGTGTGCCCGACTAACTGACAACGATGAGAGCCGACGGTGTTCCGGAGAGAACGCAGCGTGACGCGACGGAGAAGGGATAGACAAATTAGACGCATACGCATAGTGCGCGTTTGGTAGCCTGCACCAAAATTTTCCATCACTGGCGCAGCGGGAAAAATCCCCATCTCGTTCCGGACGGGTCACGGTGCAGCTTTGGGCTGTTCACTGGTAGAAAAAAGGCCTTCCGTCCAGCCCCATTAGTCGCGAAAATGTAAGAACCGCGACCAATGGGGTCTATAGTCGCGGCTCGGGTGGCGAACCGCGACCAAAGGCCTGGGCCCAACGCGCTCGGTGGCCAGCTGGTGGACGGGAGGGCCTTTAGTCGCGGTTGGCCAGTGCCAACCGCGACTAAATGTCCTCGGGCCTGGCCCAAAGGCCTTTAGTCGCGGTTGGCTGTGCCAACCGCGACTAAAGCCCCTCCCCTATATATACCGACCAGCCCACAAGCACTTAGCCATTTGGTGCCACTTCTCTTCACAAACTTCACAAGGGGGTGTTGGTTTGCTTTTGGCTCCTCTTATGCACACAAGGTGTTTGATGAAATGCCCCAAGAGCATGAAACCAACATGATATGAAGTGTCGGAGCCACACTTGATCGAGCTTCCTCATTTATTTTTTCCTCCTCGATCGCGGTTAGCAACTTGAACCTTTCATATGTGTCATTGATAAAATATGCATGTGTGTAGTTCATTAATTGTTTAATTTCTATTTAGTTTAACAAATGCATGATGGTTAATTATATATTTTATATTATAATAATGCAGATGAATCGGCAATGGATGTACGCTAACCGACTCTCCGGCGAATTCACTACGGGTTTGAAAGATTTCCTCGTAGTGGCTAATGCGAACAAGCAGGGGGGTTTTGTTATCTCGTCCATGTGTTGGCCGTAAGAATCGAAGGGTTACTCTTCCTCAAGGGAAGTTCACTCTGCACCTGATTCGGCATGGTTTCATGCCAAGCTATAATTTTTGGACCAAGCATGGAGAAAGAGGGGTTATAATGGAAGAGGATGATATCATCGATGACAACTATCTTGATCATTGATGCGTGTAGTTGACACGTCCGTTGGGAACCCCAAGAGGAAGGTGTGATGCGCACAGCGGCAAGTTTCCCTCAGTAAGAAACCAAGGTTTAATCGAACCAGTAGGAGTCAAGAAGCACGTTGAAGGTTGATGGCGGCGGGATGTAGTGCGGCGCAACACCGTAGATTCCGGCGCCAACGTGAAACCTGCACAACACAACCAAAGTACTTTGCCCCAACGAAATAGTGAGGTTGTCAATCTCACCGGCTTGCTGTAACAAAGGATTAAATGTATAGTGTGGATGATGATTGTTTGCAGAAAACAGTAGAATAGTATTGCAGTAGATTGTATTTCAGTATAGAGAATTGGACCGGGGTCCACAGTTCACTAGAGGTGTCTCTCCCATAAGATAAACATCATGTTGGGTGAACAAATTACAGTGGGCAATTGACAAATAGAGAGGGCATGACCATGCACATACATATTATGATGAGTATTGTGAGATTTAATTGGGCATTACGATAAAGTACATAGACCGCTATCCAGCATGCATCTATGCCTAAAAAGTCCACCTTCAGGTTATCATCCGAACCCCTCCAGTATTAAGTTGCTAACAACAGACAATTGCATTAAGTATTGCGCGTAATGTAATCAGTGACTACATCCTTGAACATAGCACCAATGTTTTATCCCTAGTGGCAACAAGCACATCCATAACCTTAGAGGTTCTTGTCACCCCTCCAGCATTCACGGAGACATGAACCCACTATCGAGCATAAATACTCCCTCTTGGAGTTACTAGCATCAACTTGGCCGGAGCATCTACTAATAACGGAGAGCATGCAAGATCATAAACAACACATAGACATAACTTTGATAATCAGCATAACAAGTATTCTCTATTCATCGGATCCCAACAAACGCAACATATAGAATTACAGATAGATGATCTTGATCATGTTAGGCATCTCACAAGATCCGACAATTAAGCACAATGGGGAGAAGACAACCATCTAGCTACTGCTATGGACCCATAGTCCAGGGGTAGACTACTCACACATCACTCCGGAGGCGACCATGGCGGCGTAGAGTCCTCCGGGAGATGAATCCCCTCTCCGGCAGGGTGCCGGAGGCGATCTCCCGAATCCCCCGAGATGGGATTGGCGGCGGCGGCGTCTCAGTAAGGTTTTCCGTATCGTGGCTCTCGGTACTGGGGGTTTCGCGACGGAGGCTATTTGTAGGCAGAAGGGCAGGTCAAGAGGCGGCACGAGGGGCCCACACCCTAGGTCGGCGCGGCCAGGGCTTGGGCCGCGCCGCCCTATGGTGTCGCCACCTCGTGGCCCCACTTCGTCTCCTCTTCGGTCTTCTGGAAGCTTCGTGGCAAAATAGGACCCCGGGCGTTGATTTCGTCCAATTCCGAGAATATTTCGTTACTAGGATTTCTGAAACCAAAAACAACGTAGAACAACGAATCGGCACTTCGGCATCTTGTTAATAGGTTAGTTCCGTAAAATGCACGAATATGACATAAAGTGTGCATAAAACATGTAGATATCATCAATAATGTGGCATGGAACATAAGAAATTATCGATACGTCGGAGACGTATCAGCATCCCCAAGCTTAGTTCTGCTCGTCCCGAGCGGGTAAAACGATAACAAAGATAATTTCTGGAGTGACATGCCATCATAACCTTGATCATACTATTTGTAAAGCATATGTAGTGAATGCAGCGATCAAAACAATGTATATGACATGAGTAAACAAGTGAATCATATAGCGAAGACTTTTCATGAATAGCACTTCAAGACAAGCATCAATAAGTCTTGCATAAGAGTTGACTCATAAAGTAATAATTCAAAGTAAAGGCATTGAAGCAACACAAAGGAAGATTAAGTTTCAGCGGTTGCTTTCAACTTGTAACATGTATATCTCATGGATAATTGTCAACATAGAGTAATATAACAAGTGCAATATGCAAGTATGTAGGAATCAATGCACAGTTCACACAAGTGTTTGCTTCTTGAGGTGGAGAGAAATAGGTGAACTGACTCAACAATGAAAGTAAAAGAAAGGTCCTCCATAGAGGAAAAGCATCGATTGCTATATTTGTGCTAGAGCTTTTATTTTGAAAACATGAAACAATTTTGTCAACGGTAGTAATAAAGCATATGTATCATGTAATTTATATCTTACAAGTTGCAAGCCTCATGCATAGTATACTAATAGTGCCCGCACCTTGTCCTAATTAGCTTGGACTACTGGATTATCGCAATGTACATGTTTTAACCAAGTGTCACAAAGGGGTACCTCTATGCCGCATGTACAAAGGTCTAAGGAGAAAGCTCGCATTGGATTTCTCGCTATTGATTATTCTCAACTTAGACATCCATACCGGGACAACATAGACAACAGATAATGGACTCCTCTTTTATGCATAAGCATGTAACAACAATTAGTAATTTTCTCATATGAGATTGAGGATATATGTCCAAAACTGAAACTTCCACCATGGATCATGGCTTTAGTTAGCGGCCCAATGTTCTTCTCTAACAATATGCATGCTTAACCATAAGGTGGTAGATCTCTCTTACTTCAGACAAGACGAACATGCATAGCAACTCACATGATATTCAACAAAGAATAGTTGATGGCGTCCCCAGAAAACATGGTTATCGCACAACAAGCAACTTAATAAGAGATAAAGTGCATAAGTACATATTCAATACCACAATAGTTTTTAAGCTATTTGTCCCATGAGCTATATATTGTAAGGTGAATGATGGAATTTTAAAGGTAGCACTCAAGCAATTTACTTTGGAATGGCGGAGAAATACCATGTAGTAGGTAGGTATGGTGGACACAAATGGTATAGTGGTTGGCTCAAGTATTTTGGATGCATGAGAAGTATTCCCTCTCGATACAAGGTTTAGGCTAGCAAGGTTATTTGAAACAAACACAAGGATGAACCGGTGCAGCAAAACTCACATAAAAGACACATTGTAAACATTATAAGACTCTACACCGTCTTCCTTGTTATTCAAAACTCAATACTAGAAATTATCTAGACTTTAGAGAGACCAAATATGCAATCCAAATTTTAGCATGCTCTATGTATTTCTTCATTAATGGGTGCAAAGTATATGATGCAAGAGCTTAAACATGAGTACAACAATTGCCAAGTATCACATTACCCAAGACATTTTAGCAATTTACTACATGTATCATTTTCCAATTCCAACCATATAACAATTTAACGAAGAAGAAACTTCGCCATGAATACTATGAGTAGAGCCTAAGGACATACTTGTCCATATGCTACAGCGGAGCGTGTCTCTCTCCCATAAAGTGAATGCTAGGATCCATTTTATTCAAACAAAACAAAAACAAAAACAAACCGACGCTCCAAGCAAAGCACATAAGATGTGATGGAATAAAAATATAGTTTCGGGGAGGAACCCGATAATGTTGTCGTTGAAGAAGGGGATGCCTTGGGCATCCCCAAGCTTAGACGCTTGAGTCTTCTTAGAATATGCAGGGGTAAACCACCGGGGCATCCCCAAGCTTAGAGCTTTCACTCTCCTTGATCATATTGCATCATACTCCTCTCTTGATCCTTGAAAACTTCCTCCACACCAAACTCGAAACAACTCATTAGAGGGTTAGTGCACAATAAAAATTAACATGTTCAGAGGTGACATAATCATTCTTAACACTTCTGTACATTGCATAAAGCTACTGGACATTAATGGATCAAAGAAATTCATCCAACATAGCAAAAGAGGCAATGCGAAATAAAAGGCAGAATCTGTCAAAACAGAACAGTTCGTAAAGACGAATTTTAAAATGGCACCAGACTTGCTCAAATGAAAATGCCCAAACTGAATGAAAGTTGCGTACATATCTGAGGATCACGCACGTAAATTGGCATATTTTTCTGAGCTACCTACAGAGAGGCAGGTCGGAATTCGTGACAGCAAAGAAATCTGAAACTGCGCAGTAATCCAAATCTAGTATGAACTTTTCTATCAAAGACTTTACTTGGCACAACAAAACACTAAACTAAGATAAGGAGAGGTTGCTACAGTAGTAAACAACTTCCAAGACACAAAATAAAAACAAAGTACTGTAGTAAAAACCATGAGTTGTCTCCCATAAGCGCTTTTCTTTAACGCCTTTCAGCTAGGCGCAGAAAGTGTGTATCAAGTATTATCAAGAGACGAAGCATCAACATCATAATTTGTTCTAATAATAGAATCAAAAGGTAACTTCATTCTCTTTCTAGGGAAGTGTTCCATACCTTTCTTGAGAGGAAATTGATATTTAATATTACCTTCCTTCATATCAATAGTAGCACCAACGGTTCGAAGAAAAGGTCTTCCCAATATAATGGGACAAGATGCATTGCATTCAATATCCAAGACAACAAAATCAACGGGGACAAGGTTATTATTAACGGTAATGTGAACATTATCAACTTTCCCCAAAGGTTTCTTTGTAGAATGATCAGCGAGATTAACATCCAAATAACAATTTTTCAGCGGTGGCAAGTCAAGCATATTATAAATTTTCTTAGGCATAACGGAAATACTTGCACCAAGATCACATAAGGCATTACAATCAAAATCTTTAACCTTCATCTTAATGATGGGCTCCCAACCATCCTCTAGCTTTCTAGGAATAGAGGCTTCGCGCTCTAGTTTCTCTTCTCCTTAGCTAGTTTTTCATTTTCTTCTCTATCCCACCTAGCACGCAGTTCAGCCATTAATCTTATATTCTCATTAATTCTAACTTGGATGGCATTTGCTGTAGTAACAATTTTATTTTCAATATCCTCAGGTTTAGCAGCCATTTTATAAATTAAAGAAGATTGTGACGCTGATACATGTATGAGATTCGGTTTTCAGCATTTGCAAGTTTAGTTTGCAACCCAGAAATTTCCATATTCAGATTTTCAAGTTGATTTCCTATATTCTTCAACAAGGTAGATTGTTCATTTATAGTTTTAGTAAACAATTTATTTTGCTCATATTGTGATTGCATAAAACTCTTGGTAGATCTTTCAATTTCTAACATCCTTTCCTCATTAGGTGAAACATATCTACCATAAGAGTTACCATTAGCAGGATATGGCCTAGAATTTTGAGCAACCAATGAGGCTAACGGAACATTATTAGGATCAACATTTGTCCTATCATTCACAAGCATAGACATAATAGCATCAATCTTATCAGTCAAGGAAGAGGTTTCTTCTACAGAATTTACCTTCTTACCTTGTGGAGCTCTTTGCGTGTGCCATTCAGAGTAGTTGATCATCATATTATCAAGAAGCTTTGTTGCTTCACCAAGAGTGATGGACATAAAGGTACCTCCAGTAGCCTGAATCCAATAAATTCCGCGAAGAAAAATTTAGTCCTGCATAGAAGGTTTGGATGATCATCCAAGTAGTCAGTCCATGTGTTGGGCAATTTTTAACCAAAGATTTCATTCTTTCCCAAGCTTGAGCAACATGTTCAGTATCCAATTGTTTAAAATTCATTATGCTACTCCTCAAAGATATAATTTTAGCAGGGGGATAATATCTACCAATAAAAGCATCCTTGCATTTAGTCCATGAATCAATACTATTCTTAGGCGAGAGATAGCAACCAATCTTTAGCTCTTCCTCTTAATGAGAAAGGGAACAATTTTAATTTTATAATGTCACCATCTACATCCTTATACTTTTGCATTTCACATAGTTCAACAAAATTATTAAGATGGGCAGCAAGCATCATCGGAACTAACACTGGAAAATTGCTCTCGCATAACAAGATTCGATGAAAGCGTGTTTAATTTCAAAGAATTCTCGCTGTAGTAGCAGGTGGAGCAATAGGTGTGCATAAGAAATCATTATTATTTGTGGTTGTGAAGTCACACAACTTAGTATTTTCAGGAGTGGCCATTTTAGCAACAGTAAATAAAGCAAACTAGATAAAGTAAATGCAAGTAACTAATTTTTTGTGTGTTTTTGATATAGAGTGAAAACAAGACAGTAAATAAAGTAAAACTAGCAACTAATTTTTTTTGTATTTTGATTTAGTGCAGCAAACAAAGTAGTAAATAAAATAAGGCAAGACAAAAACAAAGTAAAGAGATTGGGAAGTGGAGACTCCCCTTGCGGCGTGTCTTGATCTCCCGGCAACGGCGCCGTAAATTTGCTTGATGCGTGTAGTTGACACGTCCGTTGGGAACCCCAAGAGGAAGGTGTGATGCGCACAGCGGCAAGTTTCCCTCGCAAGAAACCAAGGTTTAATCGAACCAGTAGGAGTCAAGAAACACGTTGAAGGTTGATGGCGGCGGGATGTAGTGCGGCGCAACACCGAGATTCCGGCGCCAACGTGGAACCCGCACAACACAACCAAAGTACTTTGCCCCAACGAAACAAGTGAGGTTGTCAATCTCACCGGCTTGCTGTAACAAAGGATTAGATGTATAATGTGGATGATGATTGTTTGCAGAAAACGAGTAGAACAAGTATTGCGAGTAGATTGTATTTCAGTATAGAGAATTGGACCGGGGTCCACAGTTCACTAGAGGTGTCTCTCCCATAAGATGAACAGCATGTTGGGTGAACAAATTACAGTTGGGCAATTGACAAATAGAGAGGGCATGACCATGCACATACATATTATGATGAGTATTGTGATATTTAATTGGGCATTACGACAAAGTACATAGACCGCTATCCAAGCATGCATCTATGCCTAAAAAGTCCACCTTCGAGTTATCATCCGAACCCCCTCCAGTATTAAGTTGCTAACAACGGACAATTGCATTAAGTATTGCGCGTAATGTAATCAGTGACTACATCCTTGAACATAGCACCAATGTTTTATCCCTAGTGGCAACAGCACATCCATAACCTTAGAGGTTCTTGTCACCCCTCCAGATTCACGGAGACATGAACCCACTATCGAGCATAAATACTCCCTCTTGGAGTTACTAGCATCAACTTGGCCAGAGCATCTACTAATAACGGAGAGCATGCAAGATCATAAACAACACATAGACATAACTTTGATAATCACATAACAAGTATTCTCTATTCATCGGATCCCAAGAAACGCAACATATAGAATTACAGATAGATGATCTTGATCATGTTAGGCAGCTCACAAGATCCGATAATTAAGCACAATGGGGAGAAGACAACCATCTAGCTACTGCTATGGACCCATAGTCCAGGGGTAGACTACTCACACATCACTCCGGAGGCGACCATGGCGGCGTAGAGTCCTCCGGGAGATGAATCCCCTCTCCGGCAGGGTGCCGGAGGCGATCTCCTGAATCCCCCGAGATGGGATTGGCGGCGTCGACGTCTCAGTAAGGTTTTCCGTATCGTGGCTCTCGGTACTGGGGGTTTCGCGATGGAGGCTATTTGTAGGCGGAAGGGCAGGTCAAGAGCCGGCACGAGGGGCCCACACCCTAGGTCGGCGCGGCCAGGGCTTGGGCCGCGCCGCCCTATGGTGTCGCCACCTCGTGGCCCCACTTCGTCTCCTCTTCGGTCTTCTGGAAGATTCGTGGCAAAATAGGACCCTGGGCGTTGATTTCGTCCAATTCCGAGAATATTTCGTTACTAGGATTTCCGAAACCAAAAACAGCGAGAAAACGAAATTGGCACTTCGGCATCTTGTTAATAGGTTAGTTCCAGAAAATGCACGAATATGACATAAAGTGTGCATAAAACATGTAGATATCATCAATAATGTGGCATGGAACATAAGAAATTATCGATACGTCGGAGACGTATCAATCATTTCGGTGATACTTTCATGGAGGATGCTGAAGGTGGGGAAGGTGAAGGGGAAGGTGATCAAGAAGAGGCACGTGATGAGCCCGCTGATGATCTTGGTCGGACCATTGCTGATGCACGGAGTCGCTGCGAAACCGAAAAGGAGAGGGAGAATTTGGATCGCATGTTAGAGGATCACAAAAAGTCGCTGTACCCGGGATGCGATAATGGTCCGAAAAAGCTGGGCTGCACACTGGATTTGCTGAGATGGAAGGCACAGGAAGGTGTAGCCGACTCGGGATTTGAAAACTTGCTGAAAATGTTGAAGAATATGTTTCCAAAGAATAACGAGTTGCCCTCCGAGTACGTACGAAGCAAAGAAGGTTGTCTCGCCCTCTAGGTTTAGAGGTTCGAAGATACATGCATGCATCAACGATCGCATCCTCTACCGCGGTGAATACGAGAATTTGAATGAATGCCCGGTATGCACTCGCATTGCGTTATAAGATCGGAGGCGATGACCCCGGTGACGATGTCGAGGGCCGAAACCCGGGAAGAAGGTTCACGCCAAGGTGATGTGGTATGCTCCTATAATACCACGGTTGAAACGTCCGTTCGGGAACAAAGAGCATGCCAAGTTGTTGCGATGGCACAAAGAGGACCGTAAGTCGGACGGGGAGTTGAGACACCCCGCAGATGGAACGCAATGGAGAAAGATCGACAGAGAGTTTAAAGATTTTGCAGCTGACGCAAGGAACATAAGATTTGGTCTAAGTACGGATGGCATGAATCCTTTTGGCGAGCAGAGCTCCACCCATAGCACCTGGCCCGTGACTCTATGCATCTACAACCTTCCTCCTTGGTTGTGCATGAAGCGGAAGTTCATTATGATGCCAGTGCTCATCCAAGGTCCGAAGCAACCCGGCAACGACATCGATGTGTACCTAAGGAAAATGCGGCTAAGAAGGAGTACAATCATATTATGGGGCTAAGAAGGAATACAATCATATTATGGGGCCAGGAGGGTATCGCTTTTGGGAGCCTAAGTGGGAGAAGATGGAGAACGAGCTGAGGAGGCGAGGAATCCGTCCAGGTACGGAGGGATGGGACCGAAGGGCCAAAAGCTGGTGGTACGGGCATGGGGGAACGCTAGACCCGGAGACAGGGGCGTGTGTTCACGGGAACAAAATGTTTAAACCCACCCAAGCCCTTATTGACGCAATGAGGGATGCTCAAGAGGGGAAGATCAAGTTCAACAGAGAGAACGACGCACTGACAAGAGCCCTCGGGAATCCTGAACACGGAGGACGTGTACGAGGCATGCCCGGGGACATTCCGTGGAAAGTAGGGTTCTCCCAGAACGATGACCCGTACGGTTACAGAAGCCGTAAGAGAAAGATGGATCGGGATGCAGATGTTATGGCGCGGTTGGTATCGGAAATGGATACGATGAAGAAAACCGTGAGTATACTAGTACAAGAAAGATCGGCAGCTGGGGCGAATGAAGATCATCCAGCGGATCTCGGAAGCCAGCCGCGGATGAGAAGCAGCGTGGCTTCCACGGAGAACCCGCCGGCTACTGATAATGCAACGGCGGTCGAAATTACTGCACCGGAGCCTCCTCGCTGCCCCGTAGACGATGTAAAGGAGATGAAAGAATGTCATCTGCATTATCCAATTGGGAACATGTCCACGAAGGTAGCCATCGGCAGTGCTTTACCATGTGAGCCTGGAGCACTCCACCACAACAACCCCATTCCCAGATGGCTATGCTCGTGTCACGGTGGAGGAAATAGTCCCAGGGTTTGAGGAACTGGAGATTGACATTGCTACACCCGAAGGGGAGAGAAGACTTGGAGGTGTCAAGCGCCAGTTCATTCTATGGAAAAAGAAGTTTATCAAGTTTCCAGACGAGGCGCCAAGGCAAACAAGTCCACCCCCCTCCGGTGGTGGTGCCGGCGGCGGCGGCGGTGGTGGTGGTTCATCTACACCTCCTTCACGTCAGCCGATGCCGCCCCCCAATTCACCTCCGGCGGGTAAGCAGACGCCGCCCCCGCTCCTCGTCCAGCGGGTGATCAGACGCCGCCCCCCAATCCACCTCCGGCGAAGAAGCAGAAGCAGTCCTGGGTTATTAACCCGGAGCCTTATGTACATAGAACCACAAAGATACCGAGCCATCACCGAAGCCTCTCCCCACAAGGCCTTGGGAACGTAGTGCCGAGGAAGTCGACGCACACGCGGCTGCTGATTATGAGAAATGGAAGGCGGACTCGCAAGAAGAAAAGAGAGCCCGAGCCCAAGCAAGTATTTTCCGAGAAGGAAAAGAGCTGAGCTAAGTCATTTTTGAACACACCGTCCCAAGCCGCGAAGAATCTGCTCGACGACTATGAACGTGAACTTCGTAGGCAAGCACTCGCGTTCAAGAGGAACCAAGAGTTGGCGGAGAAGCAGAAGGAGGCCGAGAAAGAATTAGAAGGTAAAAAAGGGGGGAAACAAGTTGCCCAGCTCGGGGAACAAAGTAAACAATCGATCGTCCCGCTCATAGTGAAAGCCGCCGGTCCGGACGATGCCCCCGAAATCATAGCAGCTGCGGCAGCATATGGATTGACTGTAGCGAGTGCCACAGAACAAGCGGCCAACTTAGGTATCACTCTTCGTGCACTGTTAGGCCTTGATGAGGCGCCAATGAAGGACGTAGTATTTACATATGTGGAGAATGGGCCTCTCGTCGAGCCTGCGCAGGAAGAGGATCTACCTCGACAAATGAAAGGTCTGCTAAATTGGTACAAGGGTTACATAAAACTTAAAAACGCCAAAGACTATATTTATGCGGAAGTTAGACATGAGCATCACTTCAAACATTACTATATAACAATTCATCGGAGTGAATTGTTCCAGCTGTTCAATCTGCGCGATCTCGACAAATCTATCATCGGTTGCTATGTTCTCGTAAGTGATTTATTAATTTCTACCCCATCTCGTTCATTGCCTCGCACTATATATATATATATATATATATATATATATATATATATATATATATATATATATATATATATATATATATATATATATATAGGACATATTCATGCTACACCCGGGTGTAGTTACTCCCACGTGTGTTTCACACAATCTAGTTAGTATCTATCATACCGAAGAGTATATACATGTAGTATGAAGTATATAAGAATATTTTGGTAGTATATATACTACTTTGTAGGTAGTATGTACACTTTTTTACGTACACTATTTTTTTACGTATAAATATGCATATATTTTATATATATAGTGCAAACTATGGGTGTATTTAAATTTTTTTCACCAAAGTTGGTATGGAGTATCTTAGATATAGTGTACGAACATACTCAAACCAATAAAGTATGTTATATACTTCCGCATGGTAGTATATGAGACGTGGGTGTAGTTACACCCAGGAGTAGGAAGTATTTATCCTATATATATATATATAAAGTATATATATATATAGGATAAATACTTCTTACTCCTGGGTGTAACTACACCCACGTCTCATATACTACCATACGGAAGTATATAACATACTTTATTGGTTTGAGTATGTTCGTACACTATATCTAAGATACTCCATACCAACTTTGGTGAAAAAAGTTTAAATACACCCATAGTTCGCACTATATATACAAAATACATGCATATTTATACTAAAAAATGAGTCTACGTAAAAAAATGTACATACTGCCTACAAAGTATTATATATACTACCAAAATAGTCTTATATACTTCATACTACATGTATATACTCTTCGGTATGATAGATACTACCTAGATTGTGTGAAACACACGTGGGAGTAACTACATCCGGGTGTAGTATGAATATGTCCTATATATATATATATAGGGATGCACTATTCTGAAACCGGTGCTCAAAATATTATTTTGAGCACCACCCGTCCTATATAGGGAGCTCCGAGCGGAAAAAACTGGAAAAAACGTTTGTCGCGCACGAACCCACCATCCCCAACCCCAATCAACGAGGCATCTAACGACCGCCTCCGCACCTCCCGCCGCCGGCCTGGCCTGGCGCGCCGCCGCCATCGGCTTGCCTCGCCATGCAGAACGACCGGCTCCCCATCGCAGCCCCCCAACGGCGGGTCCCCTTCTTCCACGCGGCCGGCGCGCCCCTGCTTCCCTCAGCCTCCTACCGCTGCGCCACCCGCAACCTCGCTGCCTCCCAACGGTGCGTCGGCCAGTACCCCGCCGCCTTCCACCCGTGCGCTACCCAGACCCCGTCAACAGGAGCACTGGGTCGATTTTCCGATCGCCGCCGCGTATTGTCCCTGATTTGGATTTGCATGGCGCTTACGATGCTGCTCCACACTGTTGCCCCGATGCGCTCAGGCTTGGAAGCTAATGCCTCGAGGATGCTGGCACGGACAGGGGCTCCTAGCGCGCATGCCTAGCCACGGCAGCTTCGCGTCCGCTCGCGTAAGGCCACGGACATCACTTCTTTCAGAGCTGAATCAAGAAGTGTTCACTGTTTGCTGTTGTCGGCAGTGCTTTGTACATGTTCGTTCATATGCATGTGAGAGCTGAATTGTTCATTTGTTCCATCATTTTCTTGTAGTTTTGGGAGCTGAATTGATTTCTCAATGTAGTGTATTTAATTTGATCTTCTGATTTTGTTGAATTAGGGAGTATTAAACGCACTCTATTCGGAAGTTCAGTTAGCAAAAGTCGATAAGTACACAGCTAACGTTCAATAAGTACATCTGGAAACAGGCTCGATAGTAATTGCAACATCTCTAAATCCTCGCCACGCGAAATAAAATGCACAGCTGCCGACAAAGCTCCGCCGCCCCTCCTATCATGCAGCTGGCTCTCGATGCTTAGCTAGAGAGAAGAAAAAAATGGAGTAGCTAGCAATATCCCTGGGTGACATGCAGCAGGCACCGGAACTGGCTCCTCTAACGTTCAGAAGGCAAGTCAGGAAAAACAACGAAGCAAAGTCAGGGAATTGAAGTATTAGTACCCTATTATATACACTAATTAATTACTATAGGTAATTACTGTAGTCATAAAAAATTAAACTAAGTTTTATTATACCATAAGTTGTGTACGTATGTAATTAATCTAAATACATGGCCAAAAAAATTATTATGAAATGTTTTTCAGTTATTTTAGCCTTAATCAAATGGTTTTGAAGAAGCAAAGTTAGGGACCTGTAGCTTGTCTAACTTTCCTTCTACAAGTCAGAGGATCCAGTTCCGATTTTCCATCTAGTACTGTATAAAACGCTTCTTTATGTGTGTGTCTCCCTAATTCAATTTCGATTTACCATACTATTTTAAAAATAATTAGTATAACCTTGCTTCTGACGGGTCAGCTTTACAACCATACTACTGTTAGTGTGTGCTAATGAACGCTGATGCTTCTGGGCGATTTTGATGGAGTGGGGAGAGAGGAAGATCACATGGGGTGGCTACCATTAAAAATACCAAAGTATTAGTACTTGTGTGTGTGGCAGAGAAAAAAATCATGTTTCACTTTCGGTTGGCAAACGTAGATTCTTCTCACAATTTGACTTTTCTTTTTTCAATTTGGCAGCTTATATTCACCTGGTTCAAATGACGAGTAGTACACACTTTTTCATCCGAGAAGTACAACACTCATACTAGTGTAGACTCATCCAATTGGAGCATAGCTAGAAAAATGCAAAAAGATATATAAGAAATGTAGTCGAGAGTACAGAGAAGTACGAGAAATAATGGCAAAACGTACATGTCGATCCGTTGGAGATGTACATGTCGATTTTGGGAAGTACACTTCTTTATAGAAAATTAAGGAAAAATAATTAAAATGTTGATTTTGGCAAGTACACAATAAATATGCACGAAGTTCTATTGGCACATATTGAGAAGTATATACCGATGGTTATTCGAAATACAAGGAAATAGTTTGTGATGCATAGGTAGATTATATCTCATATAAGTTCAAGCTAGTAAATTAGGCGAATACATACATTAACCACGGTTCGAAAAGTACACACGCCATATAGTGCTGATAAAAATGTAATAACTACCAAGAAGTACAATAAATAATGTTTGAAAGCTTAGAACGTTGACATTGGAAAGTACACTTCTTGTCAAAAAAATATAGGTAAAAGTAATAAATTATCCGTGAGCATCTTCACACAACAGATTGTCGAATTACAAGACATCCGGTTTAGGAAGTACAATAGAGTCCACATGAAGTGGTAAACAATATTGCCACGAAGTACACACGTGAAACATTTGGAAGTACAATTGATTGATTTTGGGAAGTACACGGGTTCCACCCCGTAGTGCATCAAAAATAATAAAAATCATCCAATTTTTAGTTCACAAGAAGTACAAGTAGTGGTTTAAAGAAGTATAAGCAGTGAATGCAGGAAGCACAAGAAAACTAAGAAAACTAGTCATCCGGAGTGAAGGTCAAATACTTGTGGTTGAGAAGTACAACTATTTGGCGCGAGCAGTGCACCTACTTCACATTGGAAGTACTAGAAAACCAATGTAGAAAAAACAAAATAATCTTGTTATCCACGAGGAAGTTCAACTACTTGACGCTGAGAAGTACAAGTATTCGACACGAGCAGTACACCTGCATAATATATGAAGTACAAGAAAACCGAGAAAATCCAAATCCAAACCGAGAAAAAAATATAATCCGATCATCCGCGAGGAAGTTCAAATGCTAGACACAGATAAGTACAACCATTTAACACAAGCAGTACAAGCAGTTATTATAGGAAGTAAAAGAAAACCAACAAAATCCAAATCTAGAAAAAACATAAAAAAATCCTATCATCCGTGAGGAAGTTCAAATAGTTCATGCGGAGAAGTGCAACCATTCAACACGAGCAGTACACCCGCTTTATATAGGAAGTACAAGAAAACGGACAAAATCCAAATGTACAAAAAACAAAAATAATCCCGTCACCCGCGAGGAAGTTCATATACTTGAAAACGAGAAGCACAACCATTCGGCACGAGCAGTACACCCACTTAATATAGAAAAGTACAAGAAACCCGACAAAGTCCAAATGTAGAAAAAACAAAATAATCCCGTCATCTGTGAGGAAGTACGTGCAGTGATTCCGAGAAGTACATGTGGAGACAACAGGAAGTATAAGCGGTAATTTTACTGAGAAACTTATAGTCATTTTACTGAACACTTTCGTGAAACAGCGCCGAGAAGTACAACCGCATTTCCCAAGAAGTGCAAGTTCATGTCGAGGGAAGTTCAATGCTCTATTTTTATGGGGCGGAAATCTATTGTTCAAATCTCATCGATTTGATCACCAACCACATCATTCATTGTCACCAAAAGCTTTATATGGTAGAGTATATGTTTAATTTCATTACCTACAACATTTTACAACAAATAAATGGATCTAATCTATTAAATTCAAATTGTTATCCCACAAAATATACCGGAAACATGATTTCAAAACTTCTAAAATTACTTTCAAATCGTTTGGAGTTGGCAAAAATGGTAGATACGAAAAAGATGCGCCATTTTGAGACCTTTCCAACCGTATATCATTTGGATTGTTTAAATATACCGCATGGAAATCACGGGGAAATCATTCGGTGCCCGTCACATAAAATGGGCGGACAGTAATTCGAGATTTTCTCTTAAACTGTAAGGAATTAGAGAAAACAATTGGAATAAGAAAGTTGCGCCTAGTCCATAGCTTTCCAACGCCGTATCATTTGCATCATTCCGACATACGGTTGAAACAAATCATCCAAATTACTGTCCGCCCGTTTTTTGAGTACGTCCGAATTTTGGTATTTTCAAAATTGTTCAAAAATTGTGAAGATTTTGAAAAAACGTAAAACATGAAAAAGTTGCGCAATTTCATTATCTATCCAACGGTATATCATTTGAACATTTTGGATAAGCGACTCGAAAATTGAACTAAAAGTTCGTTTTCTGGCCATATAAAAGCGTTTTCGTATTTTCAAAATTAATTTTAAACCGTGCATAATCTGCGAAAGTTGTGAACATGAAAAAGTTGCGGTTTTTCATTATCTATCCAACGGTATATCATTTGCATAGTTCCGACAATTGGTTGAGAAACTCGAGGTATAATCAGTACCTCTGAAGAAAACGAAAAGTTCAAGTAAGTTCGACAGTAAGTTGAACCCTGTTATCCGGGAAGTACAACCTTGTGTTCTGAAAAGTAAAAGTCGATGCTCAGAATATTATTCTGCAACCGGTTGCAGAATAGTATATATATATATAGAGAAACTCTATTATACCTCTGGGTGTAGAATAAGTAATTCTACCCCCGGGTCGGTCCACCAAGGCAGCCCGACTCTGGTTCCGGTGCGGCTCACGCAGTGGCAGGCTCCACCTGACGTATTTTTTGGCGGTTATTACGTCGTCGGTTTTTCCTATCGTGGGGATCGGGACGTGCGTTGCCCACTCGACCCAGTTTCCAGAAACCCGGCATACGTTCATCTAGCTCGACAAATCCGGCGACCACCGGCGATCCGCCGCTGCCTCCCGGAGAACCCGTTCCCTACCGCACCCCCCCCCCCCCCCGACCCCAGCTCCGCCCCTCCCTCGCCGGCGGTCCCGAATTCCAGGCGGCGCTCGTGGAAAGTCCCGACGGGAGCTACGCGTGGGGCTCTTCCCGGTGGATTAAGACGCGTCCACGAGCTACTGCGCGGCGTTTTCCATGGAGAGCCTGCCGTCGCCGCGGTTCCTCTCCTCCATCCGGCAGGTACTCTTCCGCACTGCCGTCCCTGTTAGAGATGCACGTACTCATCCCCCTCTCCCTCCCCGTCAGCTCTGGGCAAAATAATTTTCGAGGTGGCTCACGTATCCTCTTGCAGGGAACGAGCGGGTGGCCTACCAGGCAGCGCGAACACGCTCGAACTTGGTGGATCCTTTAGGTGCGTTCCCGATCTGCACCACTAGCCTATGCAGTACCACGTTTCCTTCCCTTGTTTGTTGGATACAGTTAGCAGCCTTTTTTTTTTTTTTACTTCCAGAGCAAATAAAGTGGTAATCTGCAAGAGGCATGATTAGTATTAGATTGACAGTTCGGTCTTTGCGTTGGGCTCTTATCTTGCTCTGCTCAACTATGGGATAATAATACTTGATCTTGCTAGAGTGAGATCCATGTATGTTGACACTAAACCTTTATAGCCTTCTGTATCTGTAGATTATTTATACATGGATCTGCTCTTGTATCAGTTCAGTTTATTTGCATATGAAAAGTGAGCAAATTCTATATCCTTTTGTTAACAGGAATGCCCTGTGTATGCAATATTCTGAAAATTCTTTTCCGCAAATGTCTTCACAGATCGAGCATTTATGTTTCTTCTTTTGTATGTAGAAGTCTATGCCATACACTGCCACGGTGCTGTTGTGGTCGGCGAGAAGTGGCGGCGGCATGACTCATGAGCGGTGAGTGGACTCCACCGCGTCGTGAGCGGGTTCCCGTGGCTTGCTGCTTGGCCTCGTCCGCCAGCGGCACTGGGAGGCTTCGCAGCGGGCTGGCATCGGGTGGGATTCTCGCCGTTCTCGGCAGGCGGTAGGCAGCGTGTAGGTGCGCCGGCCGTCCTCAACGTCAGATTACGGCAGCGATTTTTCTTGCTGCCGGCGGCGGTCCGTGGCCATGGTTTGGATCTTCCTCATCGGTGTGTTTCAGTATTCTTTTCCTTTCCATCAATTTTGTTCAGCAGTTTCTTTAGCCTTGTGGTGAATTCGATAGTAGAGGTTAGTTTAGTCTGTCCAGCACCAACGTTGAGCAGTGGAGAAGCAGTAGTAATTTCCTGGGCCAGTCCCCAACCACGTTTGTTGAAGATAAGCAGTGTAGCATATTTTGATTTTTTTCCAAATTGTTTTGTATTTTTCCTGGATTTGTAAGAGGGCAAAGTAGGCTGCGAGCAGGCTGCTCCAGCAATGACCCTAAGATCCAATACTATTTTGTTCTTATCTGTTTGCATTTTCCACAGAAAGATCTTAGCTGTATTTAAGCAATGGCTCTAGGATCAAATCCACTCCATGGATCATAATTGTCAAAACGTGTTAGTATAGGCTCTAGTGATTCATAATTTTGTTATCTTGATCGCCAGACTTTTATGTCAAAGTCAGTCTGATCATAACAAAATAATTGGCTAACTTGTGCCAATTTAACAATTGGCAGGATTCCAGAGTAATAATTACTGATGGTTGTGTTTTCAGTCACAGTTAGGCTTCTTAATTACGGAGGGTTGTGTTTTGGATAAAAATACTTGATCTTGTAATATGGGGACAAACAAAAAAAGATGTTTTTTGTACTGTTTTCGTGGTGTCCTGCCCTGTGATATGGCAGCAGTCCGACTTTATTAGGACTGAAGTTCAATGGACTGTATGTATTGTTAAATGCCAACCTACTGTTGTCTTGTCTTTCTGAAATAATTAATATTTAATTTTACCTTCAGTGCTACTGTTGCCAGATGTGAATTTCCATTTCGATTGCGTGCAATTGTTGATTGAACTAGGTGCAAATGTCTCAGCTGTGACGTTACCCTACATAGCTACATCAAATTTTTTAGGCAAGTGGTGGTTCTTAGTTCAGATGTTATGCAGTAACTAGTCGTAGGTACATTCTTCTAGAATGTGCTAGCAGGTTGGCACTCAATTGAAACGGGAAACACTATGTTGTGTAGTTACTTTCTATTAAGGTGTGCACATACTTAAGATGCTAATATAGCCCGAGTAGGAATTGGTAGCGCAGCAGTGATTTACTTTCAGTTAAGTTGTGTAATGCTGCATGCTGTTCAAGGTCAATTTTACTTTTCGGCGTAATATAGAACATGAAATGTAGGTATGCTCATTAAGTTCAGCATATTTTGTTCAGTAATCCTATTTGCAAACCCTTCAAAGATGAAATTTGTTGTTGTATGGTACTTGCAAATCTGTTTATTATGTTTCCTTCCGTTAAAAAAAGAGCTGGTCTGTAATTTTTAACTAATTCCGTATGCTCATTAAGTGCAGGGACGGTCAAGAGCAATTTTGTAATCACTCCCTAGTGGCTGTGAGCGGCATCGGCATTGTGCTCAGCTGTGGGCAGCCTCAGCACTACTGTGTGTCCTTCCATTGCGGCGGAGCATGCCTGTGGGTTTTGGCTTAAGGTATGGTGGCCCCTCGTTTCTATTTAGTCACTTCTTTATTCAGAACTAGCAAGGAGGATAAGTTCTTAAATGTACTGAAGCATGTGAAACAAAAACCAATGTAAATTTTGATAAATGAATTTTCAAGGCACTGCTCCAAATTACCATGTTATCCATCAGGGAACTACTCTTCTGTTGTTCACAATAGTAGGATATTGTTGTTTTTCCGATCCAGTCCGATATATTATATTCCCTTTCTGGAAACATCATGCCAATGCTTTCACTTCCAAGGGAAATAATGTTAAGAAGTTAGAAAATACTTGTATTTGAGTCAGATAAATAATAGTTGTATCAGCGTAAGATAAACTAGGTTTGAACTCACATGAATCTGTCAACCTTATGAATACAGATTTTGCCGATTTCATGGATTTGTGTTTATTTTTCGAAACAGAATATGCAATTTCTTCTTGTTTAATAGCTCAAGAAGGCCTTCCATGGAAACTGAACCGTTGTGAGGAGTTGATCTCAAAACTTTTCAGTTTTCAGTTTATTTTCGAAACTGAACCTTCTTGGCCTCACAACTTTGATCTGCATGGTCGCGAGGCAACACAAGTTTCCATGGACTGATTTTTAGCAAAGTTGTAGTGTCGTAATCATCTACGTGCTACCTAGCCTTTTTAAGGTGTTTCTGTTGAAGCTCTATGTGCAATCTTTGCTTCTTGTAAATTACATTATGCAAAAAAAAAAATTTATTGTAAATTACTTATGATGCGTGTATGAAGTTTTTCATTGAATATCATCCTAGCTGACTCATCTTCGTCTCAGAATGCATGATTATAGATTGGTCCAGTAGAAGCAGACACTTAGCCTCTTGCTTAGAACGAGCTAGTAACTTCGGTTATGCATTTTTTTGACCTGAAATATTCATCTTCTGTTTAGGCATATGGTTATAATTTTCCTATGTGCTCCATTTGGATAAACTTAATTTTTTTAATATACTTATCTTTTCATATCGTTCTACTTTACAACTTTCTGGGATGCTTCTTATGTAATATTATCTGCACTGTGGTGAGCGGCGTGTTGCAGGCGCGTGATGACTGTGGGCAGCATCCGTATCCTGGTTGGGCAGCGTGCCAGGTGCTGGTTGTGGGCGGCATCATGGTGAGCGGTGGGCGGCCTCAGCCCTCTGGGTCGTTTCGCGGCAGGTGGAGCAGCACGCTAGTGGTCTTCGATATGAGATATGGCGGTTGCCCATTTCTTTCTGGCCATTTCTTCATTCAGAAACGCTTCATCCTAAAAATCATATTCTGAATTGTTCCAGTGCAAGAATGATGCATGACATCTATGTTACATTTTGTAATTCATGTTTTATGTCCCACTGTATACCATATATCATGTGGTATGATGTGCTTGTGTGCGACAACATAATATATTTGTAAGAAGGAACTGATGCAATTGCAAGTTCCAGTTCCCAGATTATATGTCTCTGTGTAGCTGTCTTACATCAGCCAATTTTAAACAGACCCCATAGATAGCAGATTAAAGTTCTGTTTGTAAAGCTGAAAGGTCCTAGAAACTGAAGATTGCTAGCTCTAGCTAACTTATTGTTTATCATAAATTTATGATTGATTGATTGAAAACACTGAACAAGTTTGCTTAAAATAATATTATGTCGCAATCAACCAATCAATCTGTTTTACGTTGATTGCATAAGTTAGTACGTCACACGCGGCTATTATGAAGTTGCATCCTATGTGGTGCATGCTAGTCGGTGTCATAATTCTATTATGTGGCATGCGGAATTTCATATGTTGCAACTTTGCGTGCAAATCTAGTTACGCCAGGTTTACATCGTGGGTTTCTGCAAAAGAAAAAAAAATCACATCGTGGGCAGACGCGGTCTGGTGGTTGCGCGGGCTGATCGATTGGGAGAAGTAATCTTAGAGCATCTCCACTCGTCCCCCCGACGAGGCCCCCGGCGGGCGTTTTTTCCATCCGGACGGCGTAATTCGGCCCAGTCGCGCCCCCGGTTCCTCGTTTTCGTCCGGATTTGGGCCTAAATCCATCCGGCGATCCCACGCCATCCCCGGCCCCCCGGGGAGCGCTCGGGGACTCCGGACGAAACGAAAGCGCGCGAAACGGCGAGGCAACTTCCCGCGCATCTGGTGGCCCCAACTTGTCGGCGAGAGAAACCGATCGTCGTCCTCATCGCATCGTCTTCCGCGCGCTGTAAAAGCCTGCCGCCGGTCTGCATTCGCCGGCCACGCGGCGAGTTAATGTCGTCGTCTTCCGCGCGCGCATCGTCTTTCGCGCGCACTAAAGGCTGCCGCCGGTCAGCTCGCCGCGGACGCGTCGCATTCCACGCGGCATTTAATCCCCGCGCCAGCCACGCCTATATACGCCGGTCCGATCACCGCGAGGCGTACCCCGTGCTCCACTCTCCCTCCACTCTCCCTCTCCTCTCCCGATGGCGTTCTACGACGACGACGGCGCAGCCAACAACGGCTTCCCCCGCCGGTCGCTCCACGCGTGGGAGGGGCACCTCCTCCACCAGGCGGGGTACCCCTGCCCGCCGGACACGAGGCCTCCCGGCGGCGGCTGGCGGCTAAGTGCTGGCGGCGTACCAATCCCACCACCGCCACGGGGCCACGCCCTCGACGTCGCCATCGAGGAGGCTCGGATGACGATGACGGACGAGGAGCGCGCCGAGCCACGCCACCACCCCGACAACTACAGGGCGTGGAACTCGTTCTTCCTCCAGCGGTGGGAGCGGGAGCTGGCGGCCTACGACGGCCCGCCGCCTCCGCCTGCGCGCAACAACGCCGCGGGCCGCCGACGGTGGTGGAGCGCGCCGGAAAGGACGTTGGCGAACGTCGTCGCGCACATCGAGGGCGGCAACTTCCCGGTGCTCACGATGCCCCCTCTATCGGCATCGAGGGCATCGGCGAGCCGCCGTCGGGGAAGCGTCTGGCAGCCACGGCGCATGGCTGCCAGCTCGTCGTCTTCCGGATCGGCGTCAAGGTCATCCTTGGCGCCGGTGAAGAGGGAGGAGGCGACGTCGCCTTCGACGCCGGTGCGCGTCAAGAGGGAGCCGGCGTCTCCGCCGGCGACCGGAGGCGCAGCAGCGGCGCCCTCGTCATCCGAGAACGAGTCTTCCGCGCCGCGAGCGGCCGGAAGAAGACGAAGAAAGAGGCCGCCGCAAGCCAGCTCGCCGAGGAGGAGGCGAAGCGCGCGGAGGACGCCGCGATGGCGGAGGCGATCGCCAGATCGCTGCACGACATGGAGGAGGAGAAGCGCGCGGACGACGCCGCACTGGACTGGGCCAGGCGCGACTGGGAGCGCCAGGAGGCGGAGCAGCAGCGGCGTCTGCTGGACCTAGCCGCCGCACGCCAACTCGCCGCCCGCGCCGCTCCAACCGCCAACGACGATGTCGCGCGGTACCGCCGTCCTGCGACACCTCCATCCGGCGTCGCTGTCCCCGTCGTCGACCTCGAGTCCTCCGGCGACGACTGGTACAAGCCATCCCCGGGGTGGGGAGACGCCGGCCAGGGCAGCAGCAGCCAGGCCGCGCAGCCGAAGGACGACGGCTCCGACGACAACGACGGCGACTACACGATGTTCTACCGCCGTTTAGGCATGTAGATCGCCGTGTTTTAGAATTAACATTTGAATTCCCCTAGCCGAATTCGAAATATAGTCGAATTCGGCCTCTATGTATGAACTCCGCCCGTTATATGATAAATATCATTAAATTTAGTCTATATTCACCACGTTTTTAGCCGTAGTTTGTCAAGTTTCCGTTTTTCAAATTCGCCTCGTCGACTTCGCCTGGGCACGCGGCTGGGAAACTACTACTCCCCACGCCAAATCTTCCTCCAATCCGGACGAAAAATTCGCCGGATTTGGGCGTGGGGAGCGCCAACGAGTGGGGATGCTCTTATGTCGCATGGGACATTTCTTACGACGCTTGCAAGCATGCGCGCGAGCCGGTCGAGCGCTCCGCACGGGATGGATGGATCGGCTGGTGCGTAGGCTGGCCCGGGTGCAGAATAATATTCTGCCCCCAGGGAGTCAAATAGCGCGTCTCTCTCTCTCTCTCTCTCTCTCTCTATATATATATATATATATATATATATATATATAGAGCCCAACTATTCTCGAACCCCCCTTAAGAGTGGTTCTAGAATAGCTATTCTAGAACCCCCCCTAATCCCGCTCGGCCACCTCTCCCCGTCCGAACCGAACTCCCCAAATCCCGCCGACCGATACCGGTTCGTTTAGGAAGTGAACTCCCTCGTCCCCTCGTAAAAACACTCGCGCCCCGCCTCGAGCGGAGATCAACCAGCTCCACGAGCGAAACCTGCTACCTGGTCGGCGCGGGCGAGCGAGCGGCGGCGGTAGCCGACGCGAGGGAGCCCGCGACGGACACGAAGACGATCGAAGCCTGCTACCTGGTCGGCGAGATCGAGCGAGCGGCCGCGGGAGCCGACACGAGGGAGCCCGCGACGGACGCGAACGGCGGCGGTAGCGCGACGCGAAGGACCCGGCGGCGGAGAACGGCGAGATCCAGCCTGTAATGGCTCCAATTCGACGCAGATCGGCGAGCACCCTCCAAATTCAAACCAGCCAAGCTCCAAAAAGAAGCCAGCGAGCATGAGGTAACAATAAAAACCAGGAAGTTCACATAATTCACTTACTTGCTTTTGCGTCCATCCTTGCACAAAAAGGAACACTTCGGATCATCGTGAAAAAAGTTCATATGAATTTAGTGTTGGAAGTTCACATGACTATTTTAATGCTTTTCCGTCCAACAATGTAAAACAAAAAAGAGAAACTAGTAGGTTGTATATGAAAAAAATATTGGAAGTTCACCTCCACTTGGATTTTGTTTAGAGTAGAACATAAGAGCAGGCTCGTGTGAATTGAGACTCGGAAGTTCACATGCGAGAGTCTATTGTAGGAAAGAAGAAAACTTATGTATTTTTACTGGGAAGTTCTTAAAAACAGTTTCATGGAGTTCACTTCAGTTATAAATAAATTAAAACAGCAAAACGAAAAAATAAGTATGGAGGTTAGCATGTATGCAGGAAGTTCATATTACATTGTTTGGCGGTTAACTCTACTTGTTTTAGTTTTTTGAAGACATCGAGACAAAGTTTTATGTATAAAAGTTCTAGTCCCAATGTTCAAGAAGTTCACATGTTAAAAAACTTACCGGGTTACGCTACTCGCACGGCAAAGAATCGAGAACGAGCGGTGACGACGAGATAATCAGTTGGTCGAGGCCCTAAAAAGCCTCCAATGACTCCCATATGCTTGTGATGAGCCGAGTTTCATTTATCCAGCCGGTGTTCCGCAATCCCAAGAGAAAGACAAATGCTTGCTGCCGTTGAAAGGAATTTCAATCGAGAAAATCCAAGAACAAGATGACATGGATAACGACAAAAGGAAGCGGGATACCACAACATCAACAGATGATGATGAGGATATTATGTGTTGGTCAGGTCCACCAAAAAAACCCGTTCTCCAATAAAGTGCACTGAGGAGATATTTGCTAGTAATGCAACGTTCCGTCAGCCACGAAAACGACAATCTACAAGTACATCTACAACAACCACAGCTGGAAGCAATGATGTGAACGAGGGACGGTGGGCAAAAGTCGTCTTCTAGCAATGATGCTTCGAACGACAACGCGATTATGGGGATGGTCAAACTGACAACATACACCAAGATCGTCGAGGCACTCAATCAAGTCATATGCCGCCTCGAGATCCACTCTGCCATGTACCAAAAGTCACACCGCCATGCCCCATAGTACCAGATGATAGAGCCACCACTGCAGAGCTGCGAACATACACACACGTAAGTTCAATTTATATATTGTTGATAAAAGTTCACATGCTATATCTTTAGAAAAAACAGTTGATATGATTTGGAAAGTTCGTGAACACTATATCCATGATAAAAGTTCAGCTGATTTTTAGGAAGTTCACATGCTCGGTTTGTTATATGAAATGTATAGTTGATATGTTCTCGATATTCATGTGCAACAGTTTTTACGTGAAAAAAGTTCAGATGACTTTAAGAAGTCCATGTTCTTATTTTTTATTAAATTTTAGGAAGTTCACTTGACCTATTTCCTGAAGTTAACATACAAATAACATATGTATTATAAAAAACAAAAAAAAATGCGATAACAAAACCGTGGCAATTTTGCAGGCTGCAGATCTTGATCCGGACTGATACCATCCATTGGTCAAGAATTTAGCACATTCAAAGACGCATATGTATTTTACAATACATATGCAAAGCACACGAGGGTTTGGGATAAGGAAAGGACAGCACAACAAGAGCAGGCGTTACTTGAGATGTGTACGAGAAGGTGCACACCGCCAAAGTGTCAACGAGGAAGACCGACAGCGTGACAAGATGACGAAAAGAAGCTGGGTGCAAGGCCTTTATGAGATTGAAAGAGAGGAGTGATGGTACATGCATTGTCAAGGACATTACACTTCAGCACAACCATACCCTGCTTGTTAAGCCCATCAATGCTAGTTTTCATGCGTTCTCACAAAAAGGTGGATCCAACATTGAAGGGGTTGGTAAAAGACCTTCGATTCAGCAATATAAAACATGTAAACATAATGGGCCTGCTTACAAGGCTGCATGGGGGCCGTGATAAGATTGGCTGCCACAACAGAGACATACTGAACATGTAAGTACTCCCCCCTCCTTTATATATAAAATGAAAACTTACATTAAAAACAGGGAAAAGAAAAAAGCAAAACCAAAAAAAAAATAACAAACAAATTTATTTTTGCGGAAAGCGAGAAAACACGAGGAAGGAGTCCATGAATGAGGTGCGAGAATATGTTCAAATTCTTTGAAGACATGAAGAAGGAGAATGAAAATTTCTTCTATGACTACAAGGTTGATGACGAAAACAGGCTGGAAAATGTTTTACGGTCTAATGCTAGCTCAAGGGCAGCATATGCAGATTTTGGAGATTGCATAACTTTCGATACTACTTACAAGTCGAACAAGCACCACTTGCCCCTTGCGGTATTTGTCGGCGTAAACAACCACTTGCGATCAACAATCTTTGGTGTTGCGTTGATGGGAAACGAGTCGGAGGAGTCCTTCAAATGGGTATTCAGCGAGATTCCTTGAATGCATGGGCGGTAAACAACCAATCTGCATACTTACGGGTTTGGAGAAAAATCAGAATCTATCCTCCTGTTTGTACCTTCGAGTTGTAGTTCATAACAAAATACACACAGAAGTTCGAGATGTTTACACCCACGCAACCCGAAAAAATAAAAGATATTTAATTTGCTGAAGTTCACCTTTGTTTTGTTTTTGTGAAGTTTGCTTGCATTATACACTGATGTGTTTTTTCCTAATAATTGTTCAGATCAATGCCCGGCAATGGCAAAAGCAATACCTAAAATTTTCAAACGGACTCTACATAAGTTACTGTAGATGGCACATAATGAACAAGCATAAGGACCCGTCGAAGAAGCTTTATAAACTATTCCACGATTTGAAGGATAAAGTTGACTGCAATTTTGAACCATCCCCTAATGCCATCCGAGTTTGAAGATGCGTGGAAGGCTTTGATTGAAGAGTACAATCTGCATGATATAAATGTCATGATTAACTTATGGGCTGAAAGGAAATTGTGGATATCAGCTTACTTGGAAGGAAGTTTTACGTGCACGCATGACTTCAACACGGAGAAGCGAGAGCATGAACTTTGTGCTTGAAAAGGGGTTTTGTCAACTGAACGAGACAACCTCCACATTTTTGCTAAGCAAGTTAACAAGCGCATACGAGCAAGGCATGAAGCGAGAGAATGCGAGAGGCAAATGCATCAACGGTGAGTGATCGATTTCCTTTTTTATGTTAATGTAAAAAAATATGCTTCAATAATTTGGAAACACATAGGATGAGAACATAAAAAAAAGGAAAAAAGACTATGCAGATGTTATGGAAGTTCACAACTGTTTGGTCAGTGGTTCTTCTGTACACAAAAAGTGTCATCTGTTTTCGATACAAAAAAGTATGCACATGTTATGGAAGTTCACATCTGATTAGTTATGGGGTTCATATATCTATATAAAAGTTATCTTATGTTTCATGTTCAAAAGCAAATGACTTTTCCACCAGACAAAAAATCAAAATTGCGGGGCACAAGGAAAACGAGTCACCGGGTATGGCTTCGAGGCACGGGTGATGGATAAGTACACACGGGCGGTGTACTCGGTTTTCGGGAGCGGCAATATCACGGCACAGACTTTCCGCATTAAGACTTCCCGGGATAATCCCAACATTTACCTTGTGCATCACTACAATCGGAGTAAAGAATTCGCTTGGTCAAGACATGAGTTCGAGTGCTAGCGAGATGAAGTTGAAGGCCGCTATGAATGCGAATGTAAGCGTAGGAACATACGAGTAAAAAAAAAAAGCCTCTTTCAGCAATTGCTTTTGGTTGTATTACACTACAGATGCGTGTAAAAAAAGTAATTGTTGACACGAAAGAATAAAAAAATTAACCGAGCTAATGTTAACTTTATGCACACACGGGGTTGTTACTGCCACCATGTCATAGCTGTCTTTGAGCACCTTCGCCTGGATGAGATACCAAGCAAGTATATACTCCGGAGATACACCAAAGATGCGGTGACAAACCACGATTACAACCGCGAGACTACGGGACAACAACGAGATGATGGGACTTCAATTGAATACGGACGAACAATCCTTTACGGTGAAGCGAGTTAAAATTATAAACAAAGGATGCACTTCGGAAGCAAAATTCCAAATAGCATTATCTGCCTTCGAGAGATGCCAATACAAACCTGGACAATGAGGATGCGGAGCCGGAGAATAATGAGGATGCGAGAGATGGAGAATAATGAGGATGCGAGAGATGGAGAACAATGAGCGAGTCATCGAACCAAGAAAACACAACACGAGAAGCTGGCGAGCACAACGACATTCCTCGGAATGAGGACAATGATCCATATGCAGATATACGGCCTCCACTACTTGCAATAACAAAAGGAAGCAAGACTACGAGATGCTGCAAGGAGGAATGGAAAATGCAAACCCCACTGCACCTCCCGTCCGGAACCAGAGCTAGATGAATACGGGAGACCGAAAGGTACAAGAATATGCGGAACATGCAATAAAATCGATGGCCACAATTCAAGAACCTGCAAGGCAAGGCAGCTGGCTAAAAAACTCTTGGAAACACATAAGAAGGTGTATGGGCCTACGGCATCTTCGGCAAATATCAAGGTGCGCATAAGAAACTTGCTTGCTCGCCGGCACATTCCGAGAGAATGATGAAGAGGAAAAAGCTGGACACGAGATGAGGGTGAATGCTTCGAAGATGAGACGGATGATGAAGAATATGAGCAAGAAGATGAGGATGAAGATATCGGCGAGCAAGAAGATACACAAGAAACACCGGATGTGGATGACAAAGCTGGAAAAGTTAAATAAAAAGGGAGGACGAAGGAAATGCGGCGTGTGCAACTTTGAGGCTAGGACACTACGCATCAACATGCCCCAACGGGGAAAAGATACTACAACAACAGATTGTTGAACGACAAAAAAGTGATAGTGCGATAGTGAAACCACAAGGGGTGAAAGTTTGCAGTTCATGCAATAAGATAAGGGGACACAACTCCAGAACTTGCGCAAGAAGGCAGCTTGAGGAACAGCTATTACACTGCAGGTCAACGAGAAAATGATAGCAACACAATGGAAGATAGAAGCAAGGAGAAGAACAAGAAGAAAACACAAACTACACCGGCAGCTATAAGAAGGAGTACCGGGAAGAGGTAGACATAAAAAAGGAAAAATAGAATAGGAATAGCTCAAAAAACTATGGAGACGTCACTTGTATATTGAAAAAGAGATATGTAGTTAGTTCTCGACGAAAAATTACATTAATATACTGCTGAAGTTCACTATTTGTTCGTGCTACTTCCAGCGATACAAATTTGAAACAAAAGGAAATGTCGTAAAAAATATCATTTATTTTAAACCTCTACACAAGATGTTGTGAGAATAAATATATCATAATTCAAGCTACTTGGACAGTTGACCACGTGCATGTTGATTAAAACATATTTAACAGTAGGAAGTTCACAGCCAATTATCACCGAAGTTCACTATTTATGAAGGGTGAAAAAAAGGTAGTACGAAA
Organism: Lolium rigidum; assembly: GCF_022539505.1. Lineage (NCBI taxonomy): Eukaryota > Viridiplantae > Streptophyta > Magnoliopsida > Poales > Poaceae > Lolium > Lolium rigidum. The sequence continues at coordinate 77,943,634 of NC_061514.1, read as the reverse complement.
ATTAAACAAAAACACACATGCAAAAAAAAGAAGTTCAGATATCAAACAGCTGCGAAGTCCTCACATACTACTTACAAGATGTTGTGAGAATAAATATATCATAATTCAAACTGCTGGACAGTTGATCACGTGCATGTTGATTAAAAACATATTTAACAGTAGGAAGTTCACGAGCCAATTATCAAACGAAGTTCACTATTAATGAAGGGTGAAAAAAAGGTAGTACGAAAATTAAACAAAAACACACATACAAAAAAAGAAGTTCGAGATATCAACAATTGCAGAAGTCCTCACATTCTATTTGCAGATTTGTAAAATGAGATTAAAACAAAAAAAGCAAAGTGCAAAAAAATAAGGGACATCTTCATTGTATTATAAAATGAATAAATGTGAATGGAAACATAAAGTAAAAAAAAAATGAGTGCGAAGTTCAGATCTAACCAAACAAGGAGTTCTCTTAAACATAAAACCTAAAAAACAATGTAGGGGAAAATAAACGATTACAATCGATCATAGGAAAGAAAAAGAAAAATGTCCCTACAAAACTAAATTCTTCACCAATCCACTGCCACGCTTCTTCTCGGGGTGTTTGAATAAGGCGAAGAAGCCCCTCTCAAACACATCGAGCCTTCGAAAAACCTCGTACGTTGCATATGCATCCCGTGCGGCATATTCCAAATGCTTTGGCGGTAGAGGCGGCGGATCAACCCACATCCTGTGCTCTCTCCTTCCAAAACCATCCTTCATCTCAAGATAGATTGGATCTATAATAGCTCCGGCAACATCCTTCGAGGCCTTGAGGTTTCTTCTTGTTGTCCGGATCTCTCCATATTGCCTGGATATCCTTAGATTATGACAATATAACTTTGAACGTGAGAGAACGTTGCGGTCTTACGCGATGCAAAACCCGGCAAAAATGTACCTATAGCCATGAAGAAAGCGATACAAACTTTCACTCCACTCATCGGCATGGCATATGTGGTACACAAGAACATCGGTGCCAACACATAGGCTGGATCACGGCGGCTTTCTTCGGATTGAAATAGGTACCACTGAGTCTATCATACTCAACATCAAGACCAACGATCTTCCTAGCAGAATAATCGAGGAAGCTTCGGCATTGGCGATCCACTCCTCAACACTAGGCTGCTTGCATTCGTGTACAAAACCTTCATAGTGGTTGTGCCATGGCAGGGGAGGGTGTACTCGTGGGAAAAAGGAGCTTTTGCCATGCAATCGGTGGACGAGAAGAAAAAGAAAAGAAGAAAGGATTGGTGATTCACGTGCACCAGAACGAGAAAAGAAAAGACCTGTATTTATAGATTGAGATGTAACAAACACGTCGTGATCCGCGAATTCAGGAAACTAACAATACATATCCAAAACAAAAAACAAAAAAGAAAACAGCCGAGAAAAGAAACACGAGATAACAAACAATCCTGCGGGATAACAAACAAACGAATCTTATCCGAGTCCGGGGTGAGTTCACATGCAAGACGGACAAAAAAAGGTTTAAACATAAAAACAAAACGAGAAGTTCACGTGATAACGGTGCGGACGTTGGCGCATAGAGTAAAAAACCTGAATAAAAACCACGTTCGACACCAACCCACCGCACCCCCACCCACCAAAACCACGCCTCGGCCATACCCAACTCCACCACTCCATCCAACGGAGAAGAAATCGAAGGAAAAGAAAAAGGGGAGGACAAGAACGAGAGAAAGAAAAAGAGAAGTCTAGCAAAGATGCTGCAAAAGTAAATCAAGGGTAAGAGAAGCGAAGGGATTACATACAGAAAAGAAGGTGCGTCTCACACACCCACACCCACACCCATCCCCTTCCATCTACTCATTTATTCGCACTGCATTTCCCTCTCTGAAATCATTCATTAAAAGTGGTTTTGACTCTCGGTTATTATAAAAAACAAAGATCTAACAACTTAACAAAATGATAACTTACAGACTACTTCAAAAAATGCTTTACTTACGATGGATCTATCAAAAAGTATCAAATAAAAGAAATGGTACGCAGGGGGAAATACGGACATCGATGAACAAAAAAACGAAGTTCGGATAAGAACTTCGAGAAGCTCACTTGTGAAACAACATGTATAAAAATGTACAACTTGTATCCGGACGGCATTAGTAGACTGTGATGGAAAACTTAAAAATATAGAATAAAAAAGTTGGAGTTTAAAATGTAGACAAAGTATAACAAAAAACATGCAGACTAAAAAGTGGAAGTTCAGTTTAAATAAGTGCAGCGGTCCAGTTAGTACAATATATGTTTTATGTTGGAATCTTGTGACAAGGAATGGCTGCTTGGTCCATCGTACATCATCCTCAGCGACAGTGAGCGATGAAGAGACCTGGTTAAGAGGTAATAAAAGATAGAATGATTTCAAAAATACTTTATGGAACTTAAAAAATGTGCTTATTTTTGTGAAGGTCCAACAATTTATGGAATGGAATTCTTTGACAAGCAACGCCACTTCGGAAATGAAGTTGAGCTGACTAAGGCAAATCTGAATCATGCGAAAAGGCAAGTAATTGACTACAAGCCACAAATCCCATATTATGTATGCAAGATGGGGAAGACAACGAACAACCTCACGAGGGGCAAAATGGTAATACTAAACCGCCAACTTCCAAAACTTATTTCATACACTACATGTATTACATATGTTGTATTGGTTGAACAATCATGTATTTACTAACTTTCTAAAGCTGCAATGATACTCCGATATTTACATGCTTCGAGAAGTTCGGATAAAATAAAATGTGAAGTTCACTTACGGAAGAAACACAAAAAATGTTTCATGTTAACTTTCAAACTATTTGCATAGTGAGATCAGTTGTTACATTGCTATGATATTCAATTTCATGTGTTTCATGCGAGACTTTCAATAAGGAATACATCTGAAGAACACCTAAAGAATTATCTCACGGTTCCAACAACAATTCCAATAACCTCCAACACAAATGCATGGGTTGGTACACGAGTGCGGATAAACAAAGTTGCAAGCTTGGACATGCGGTGATAACAACAAATTGGCCGGATGTAGTCATGGGTGCAGAAATAAAAGATGGAGATATCTGCATGTTACGCTTCTACGACGGAACAAGAGAACTCGGATGCTTCGTGACACGTCTTAGCAAGCGAGTCTAAAAAATTTGCTATGAAAATAAACTTATGTACCATTTTACTTTATTGAACCTTATGTTTTGTATCGGCACACCGAGAACAATTATGGTTGTTTCGGTATTGATGATGTAATAAAAATGCTTCCTTATGAAGAAGTTCACACGAGTGAGTGTGAAGTTCGCTTATGAATGAAAAGATTAAGAAGTTTAAGTTCACGAAGTTCCTAAGGGAAAAAACATTTATGACTGTACGGTAATAATAGTACGGTTTGCATTGAGAAAAAACGAATGAATATGGGAATACTATTACACACATAAGCTGGTAAAAAACAAAAGAAGTTCGCCTTGTGATGATGAGAGAAGTTCATTAATGACAAAAACAACAACGATTTGTGTACGGTTCTGTTGTTTTGAAAAACGAAAGAAGATATCCTCACTAATTAAATGCTGGATCCTGAATTCAATCACATAATGAGAAGTTCGAGTTCACTAAAAAAAAATGTTGAATTTCCTATCAACTATTAATTGGGAAAAACTGAATCATATCATCATCATGCGAGATCCCAATGCTTGCTTGGGTTGTCAGCGAACCTAGACCAATAAGCGGCATGAGATCTTTCAACATACTAGGCCACTCCCCACCAGAATTTCATTCTTGGGATGAAAAAGGAGCTGATACATGTACTCAGCTTTCCAATCCTCAACACGCATTGGTAGACAAATAAGGAATGCAACAAAAAAAGCATAAGAAAAAACTGTAAAAAAGAGACAAAAGAGCCATATAGAGAAAAAAGAGACAGCACTACACTTACATCCTGGTTTTTAATATTATCAGCAATCTTATCACCGCCATATGTAGCGCACATTCTTAAAGCATAGAAGCCACACTCATTAGGGCCTTGTGTTTGGAGTCTTTGGATATGAACACACTATCGGCAACAACCTCCCACTTGTATATTACCATTATATTTGTTAAAATCTGCAACACCATACACATGTTTAATCAAGGCCACCATCCTACTAATGCTGCAAAAACAAAAACAAAAAATAGTGAATGGTTTGAGCGAGTTAAAAAAACAAAAGAGAAACACAAAAAGCTGGGAAGTTCACATGCTACGACATATCGGTTGACACAAACTATGGATGGTTTCAGCGGTTTAAGAAATTATATATAAAAAATAGCTAGGAAGTTCATATTGTACTAACAAAATCAGTTCACACACGGTGAAAAATGGTTTCAACGGTTGAATCGCATAAAAAAGCTCGGAAGTTCATATTGTACTAACATATCGGTACACACAAAAAAGTTTGAATGGTTGCAGCGGTTAAAACACATAAAAAAAGCTAGGGAAGTTCACATTATATTAACGGATGGGTTCACATAAAAATAGTAAAAATGATTGCGGTGAAAAAGTAAACGAAGAAATGATGAAAAGAAAATAACGTACAATCTCAACACGATCCTCGTGGTGCCGACTCCTTGAAGTATGTGCCGGACCGGTATACCTCCTCTTGTCAAGGATGTCCAACGTACCGGTGTACTTGTTCATAACATAGACGAGTGATGATCATGCATGAAATGAGGGATGATGATACTGTTCGGCAACAACCCAAATTTGTTTAGAAAAAAGCACGCATGTAAGCCCTAAAAAAGGAAGTTCACTACGGCAAAATGAAGAGGTTCAGATTAAAAAAGCATACCAACTTTGCTTTCGACAAATTTTCATTAGGCCGAACATAATGCTTGAACATGTTAGCGACGAGACTTCACATCAAAAGGTGGTCTCGGTAATGGATTACCATTGCTTGTCCCTTAGCTTGAATGGTGCAAAATCAAGCAAGTCTTGCACAAAAAACAAAGGAAAAAACACAACCCAAAAAAAAGAAAGTATACAAAATAAGTATATGCATAAAAAGGTATATGTGAAAAATAAATTTTTATACTGTTGAAAAAACCTACGAGGGATAGTATGAGGTGACATCAAAACACGGGAACCAGATTCAAAAATATATTTCATCCCTGGATCATCCTTCCGGTAATTGATGATACGATCCATCATGTCGGATTCCAACATTTCACGAGCGGCCAAACGAGTTTATACATGTATTTGGCATCAATTAAAACAGGATCATCAAAAGGATTCGCTGAACTTCACCGGGGGACACTTTGCACACACATACAAAAGGCAAAAAAAAATTTTATATAAAACTAGGGAAGTTCACTTAGCATATATAAAAATATGGAACTCTCATAAACGAAAAGTAACAAATAAAGAACTAGGGAAGTTCACTTAGCACATTGTTTTAAGTTCATATGGCACAAAAAATAAATAAACTAAGTAATAAAATAAGTATGAAAAACATACCTTCCATGCGCTTTGATGTACTCCTTGCTTAGAATTAACTCCATCATACGCTTGGCCTTGGATAAATGAGGAAACACATATGGTACAAAGTTTGGGACTTCTTCCCTGAACTTATTGGACAATTTAGTAGGCCTTTTATTCGAAAGAACCAGATTTTTAGCACTAGGCTGCTGGGCTTCTGAGTTTCAAAATCATCACTGCTAGTCGGAGAACAGCGCCGAACATCCTTTGTAATGGGCTTCGCGATGGCTGCTTACCAAGCTGAGTGACAAAGTCATCAGAATCATCATCGTCGTCGAGCAAAACTACATCAGCCTTCCCCTTCTCTGCAGTGTCAGGAACCTTTTTGCTAGAAGATTTTACGGTGTTGGAATGCAGCCTACTGGATAATCTTCTTTGTCTTGCTTACAAGACTATCAAAATTCTCTTCGGGAATAATCCGAACTTCTGGTGTGAATGACTGAGTCTCAAAAAGTGAGAAATTGTCTTCCTCGATACCAAGAGATGGACCTGCATGAATAGTATACAAAACCAGGAAGTTCACTTGTGTATCAAAAACAAAAATTACCAAAACAGTGCAGTACAAAAAAACATGTGTTATATAGCATAGCCAGCGATATATTTTGCGAAAACATAAAAAATCATACCGGGATCAACACCTAACACATCTTTCAAATCGATATTGAAGTCTCCACATGTCGGCCCGGCTATATAACATGGTCATCATGATGTTTAGAATGTCTTTTTGGTGAACAAGCACATGCTTTCGCCATCGTAAGGCTGGAGGATGCTGAAACATGAAGAACCCGCAATCATGGCTGCAAAAAACAAAAACAAAAAACAAAAATGTATTAGTCAAAAAAAAGCTGAAGTCAATGTATACGAGAATAAAAAAGGCAAAAACAAAGGAAAAAAAGGGAAAAACGCTTACGCGATTCTGCACATCTTGGAGAATTAACATAGTGAAGCTTGAAGTGGTCGATGGATTTTGGATGAAAATGATCACCCTTTGAATTCCACTGCTAACATCCATAACTTCTTGATACCGAGATGCCATTGTATGTAACGACTTCTTACCATCTGGATCATTAATATCGCGTAACGAATCAAGCAATTCAAAACGCTCTTTCTCAAGGTTCAAAGCAACAACACAAAAGTGACCAGGAGCTTGTGGTGCGGATGGATCGGGAGGATCAAAGGTAGCAAAAAGAATCTGCCATTTAGATGATAAAATAAAAAAGGACATGTTAGAAGTATGAAAAAGTACACTATTTTAGTAACATGTAGAACGGGGAGAAAAAAGTAGGAAGTCCACATGCCATACATAGTGAAGTTCATATGTATAAGAAGAAGAAAAAGACAACGAGTCATTACCACTTTCTTGTGATCCAAACGTTCCGGAGCATCAACGGCTGAAAATCTTACGAACAAGCGAGAATCCAGATTTCTTTCAAAAATGCTGCCTCTCGCAAAAATAACAATGAAAACAAAAGGTAAAAAAACAGAAAAGTAGGAGAAAAATAAGCACCTACATTAACAAAAAAAATGATAAAAAAGAATGGAAAAATAACTACAAAAATAACTTACAGAACAATTGTAAGGCACCACCATTTTATCGGAATTCTTGTACTTCGACCAAGCAAGTATGTTCCAACGGATACGGTTAGAGAACAAAGAAAACCGTTGGGTTTAAAAGCTTGACAATTTGTCCGACCGTGCAATCACAATGATCATTCCTGAAAAGGGTCTTCTTACTGCAGAAAAAAACACAAAGAAAAGAGGACAAAAAAACAAAAATTAAAAAAAAAGAAAACAAAACAAAAAATAAAAAGCCAAAAACCTAAAAAAAACAGATAGAACCTTCTTATGGGATGTTTCCTCAACTTGCAAACGCTTTCGTATACTTCTTTGATTTTAATCATCATAGGTTGGGCAGACAGTGGAGGCGTCGAACATAAACTAGAGTACGCAAAAAATAAGAGAGGACAGAGAAAATGTAAGAACAACAAGGAAGTTCATATGATGATATTACGGAAGTTCACATATACAAAAAGCGTGGTGCGAGAATCTTGGATGTCCGGAAAACCCAGAGTTGGTCGATGAAGGGTACCACCAAAAATATACACACACAAAGATA
>NC_061514.1:77918305-77935888 GCF_022539505.1 Lolium rigidum | reverse complement strand
TTTTTGTAAAAAGAATACTTTTATCGATTAACACTTTTAAATATACATAGCGAGCAACTAGCTCTTAATGATCTTTGTCGCCAAGAAACCGTTCCAATTCACCATCTCAATGAGGTGATAGTGTATTTGATGAAATCATGATGTATCTTTCAAATATTAAGAAAACTCTAAATTTTCAATTTTACATGTTTCAATAATGAATATCACAAAGTTATCCTGCATATACTAAGATTAATGATAAATCTCTATAATAGAAATATAGAATCATTTTTATTTACATTGAACCTAGAATATGAGTCTATATTTCCAGTTCGAAATCGATTTTACACACTATTCACTAATACAAGCATAACTTTCTCATATATAATATGTTTTCGATGCACGACCACTTGAAATATTCAGAAAAAACATGTGCATCTAAATGTATTTATAAAAAATCAAGATAATGCGACTGCCCTGCCTTGCCCTAAGGGCATCTCCAGCGGCGCGACGCATTTCGGACGTCCAAATTGTCCGCGGGCGTCCGTTTGCGTCACCTGGCGAACGCGGAAATGGTCGTGTGTCCGTTTGCGTCTGGGGTTGGCTCCAGCGGGGCGACGCATTTTGGGCGCAGGCCAGAATTCAAAAAAGATGAAATAGCGTCGCCTTTGCACGAAATTACAGCCGCAAATCGAGGGCTGAAACAAGTTCATCACACTTTGCAGCTCGTACGGCACAAAGTGGAGCAAAAGGGGCACAACAAGGCCTGAACAGCAATTTAAAAAAGTCCAAAAGGAGGCCAAGGTGCTGGGCGCATGGCGCCGGCGATCAGGCGTCTCGCGCGCGGATTTCGGCGCGCCTCTTCATGAACCATGCCCTGGTGTCGTCGTCGACGCCGGTCAAGTCGGCAAGCATGATCCTTGTGTCTTCTGCACGCAATTTTGCCTCCGCGTCTGCCTTTTTGGCCTCGATGTCCAGCCTTTGGACATCGAGGACCTCCTTGGCGAGGTTCTGGTAGATGGCAGCTGCGGCCTCTTTTTCCAGACACCTCTTGTCGTCCCTAGCAGCCATGGTGGCACGATTGTCGGCCATTATCTTCTCCATGCTCTGCGTGAACGCAATGGCCTGCGCCTCCCGGACAAGATCGGCCTTGGTAGCCTTATGGCCTCGTGGACGAGGTGGAAGGACTGGACGGCCTTGATCGTCGTCTTCGCCGTCGAGGGCAACCGCTGTCCCATTCTTCACAGCTTCTAGGTAGGCCGCAAAGCTTATCATCCACTTGTTGTTGTCTTTGAGCACCTCCCAACAATGGACCATATGGAAGCCCTTCTTGTGCGTCGCCCTGAACTTCTGCAAGGCGCGGGATACCTGCAATCATAGCCGCCAATGATGTACAATGACGCAAATTGACGCAATGACGCAAATTGTCTACAATGATGATGGTTCTATCGTCTTTACCACTGTCATGACGCCAGTGCCGCTTACGGGGTTGTTAATAGCATGTTCGACCGCCGAGCGGAACTTGGCGGTCTCTTGTTTGATGTAGTTCCATCTTTTCCGGAGGGACTCTTCCGTCCGAGGGCCCTGTGATATGGTAGGGCGGGTGCATCCTGGTCTCGTTGTACTGCTGCAAGACCTTGGCCCAATAGACCTTGCCCTTTTGCTGGGCGCCATTGATACAATCTTGGGTCGTTGCCAGCCACGCTTCACACAAACACTTATCCTCATCGTCGACGAAGCCTTGTGTCCTCAAGCTCTTGCCCTTCTTCTTCGGAGCAATGTCGGGCTGTGTTGGCGCGTCGTCGAAGTCGTCGACGGACACGGGTGTTGGCTGCGTCTGCTGGGTGGCGAACAGCCGTGCGGTGTCGATGTCCTCCGCATCTTGCGTTGGTAGCCAGTCATCATGCGCGCCTGTCCCGGCCCGATCATCGCGAATGAAGCCGCCGCCGTAGATAATTTTCTGGATGTCTGAATCATGGCGGTCCTTCCAATAGTCCTACGAACGACCGGACATCAGACGCATGATACAGGGCACTCGCACACATTGACAGAGCTCACGTACCGGGTTGTCCATCGTCGGAGCAGGCGGCGCCATTTCGTCGAACAGGGTGCGGGGCCGCGTCATGCTCTCCTCCGGCACCTGGCGCGTCTTCTGTGTCGCGCCCGGGCAGGAGTCACCGCTTCTAGGCGTCCGGTTGAGGTCGGGAACCGCCGCCCCGGTCAACTTCACCAGCGGTAGGCCGGAGGCGAACCGCGACGCCGCGTGGCCCTGCAAGGGAGCGGGAGTTCCAGGGCGCAGGCGGGAACTTACCGAGCTGACCGACGAGGCCGGAGGAGCGACGCCGGCGATCCCCTCTCTCTTGATGAGCATGTAGCCCTCCGCTAAGCTCGGATGAAGGGCTACTTGCGCGACGCCGGCTTTGATCTGCATCTGCCAGGCCTGCTGGTTGGCGGCCGCGACATTCTTGATCTTCTGGTTCTTGCGCCGCCCGCGACGCTTCGCGGCCTCCAGGATTTTCTCCTCCACGGAGAGCACCTTCTTTGCCGCCTTCGGCTTTGCCTCCCGGCCGCCGCCGGCCGGCGGCCCGCTTGCTTCCGCCGGAGCTGCAGTCTCCATTCTGGCTATGGCCGTGGCTACGGGGGAGTGTGGGGCGGCGACGGGTGCGAGGGTTTGCTCCGCATCCATGGCGGTAGCTGCGGCAGCGAGGACGTCCATCGCTTCTGGACTGCTCGCGCCGGTCTGATGTCTACGCACGCTTCTATTCCTGTAGACAGTGTTGGGCCTCTTAGAGCAGAGGTTTGTAGAACAGCAGCAAGTTTCCCTTAAGTGAATCACCCAAGGTTTATCGAACTCAGGGAGGTAGAGGTCAAAGATATCCCTCTCAAGCAACCCTGCAATTATGATACAAGAAGTCTCTTGTGTCCCCAACACACTTAATACACTTGTCAGATGTATAGGTGCACTAGTTCGGCGAAGAGATAGTGAGATGCAAGTGATATGGATGAATATGAGTGGTAATAGCAATCTGAAATAAAGATGGCAGCAAGCAAACATGTAACAGAACTTGTTGGAAACGGTGTTTCAATGCTTAGAAACAAGGCCTAGGGATCATACTTTCACTAGTGGGCACTCTCAACAATGATCACATAAATAAATAACTTCTCTTCTCTTACGCTACTTTCAAAGACTCTATTGTTGGATAACAAACACCATTCATTGTGTAGGGCTACGAGAGCACCCTCAAGCCGAAGTAAACAAGCTCCACAACGTCATAAAGGAATCACACACAATGCAAACACTGTCACTGTCACACCATAGAGAGTAATTCCGGAGTTCATATAAAGTAACTCTAGAGTGCATAGTAATAGTTAACTTCATAATCTACAAGAGATCACAATCATAACCTACGCCAAGTACTACATGATGCACACACTGTCCACATTACATCATGAAGGAGGAATAGACTACTTTAATAACATCACTAGAGTAGCACATAGATTAATAGTGATACAAAGCTCATGATCACATAAAGATCACATGGGAGAGAGAGATGAAGCACATAGCTACCGGTAGAGCCCTCAGCCCCGGGGGAGAACTACTCCCTCCTCATCATGGGAGACATCGATGGCGATGGAGATGGCGGTGGTGTCGATGGAGATGACTCCGGGGGCAATTCCCCGTCCCGCCGGCGTGCCGGAACAGAGATTTCTGTCCCCCGAAACGGAGTTTCACGATGGCGGCGGGGTCCCTGGAGTCTTTCCGGAGTTCCGTCAATTCGTATCGCGTTTTTAAGTCGAAAGGGGTCTTATAGGCGAAGAGGCGGCGCAGGGAGGTGCCTGGGGCCTCCTCACCATAGGCTGGCGCGGCCAGGCCTGGGCCCGCGCCGCCTTATGGTGTGGTGGCCCTCTGGCCCGCCTCCGACTCTCCTTCGGTGTTCGGGGTCTTCCGGGAAAAATAAGATACTCGGGTCTTTGTTTCGTCGAATTCCGAGAATATTGCCCGAACAGCCTTTCTGGAACCAAAAACAGCAGAAAACAGGAACTGGCACTTCGGCATCTTGTTAATAGGTTAGTTTCGGAAAATGCATGAAATCATCATAAAGTATGAACAAAACATGCAGATATTGTTATAAAATAAGCATGGAACATCAGAAATTATAGATACGTTGGAGACGTATCACGGTCTAGTTTCCAATTTCGCGCGGGGGAATGGCCAGTGGCGGGAATAATATCGCCCTCCAGCCACTGACGCGCGGGTCCTACATCTTTTTCGGCGGACACTCGGCGCGACCGCCGAGCGTCCGCGGAGACGCAAACCTGGCGCATATTTGGGCCAGGTTTGCTTCTCCGCGGATGGCCCGGTCACTTTGCGTCGCCCCGCTGGAACAGGCCCCAGACGCATTTCCGGTCACACTGGACGAAAACGTTCGCTCAGCGACCGTTTGCGTCGCGCCGCTTGAGATGCCCTAAGGGGACCTTCGCCCCTATCACAGAGGACAACTAAGGGTAGTGAACGGTCGATTCCTCTACCGTGTCGGCGGCTGAGCTGCGACGCGCGTGTGTGGGCGCGTTTGGTGGCCTGCATGCCCCTTGGCTCGCATCAAGACAACAATTTTCGGTCCGTTTGATTGCCTGGGCCGAGGCGCGCTGTTGCAGGAACCGGTTCTCAAAGCAGCATCAGGCCAGGCCCTGGTGGAACGCCCGGTTCGGTAGTTTCTCTAGGAACAGGCTCGTTCTCACACCACTTTGGCTCCAGCGATGCAACGGCTGCACGAGATGTTGCTTAGGCTCACTCTCCCTTACACTACTCCACATACACCCTCTCTCAAATCAACACAAACATAGTCCAAATCGAAATAAGATATACATGAAAAAGATGCGTGTCGATGATATGAACCAATTACCAGAATCGATTTCGAGTTTCATCGGTCGTAAATCGTCAATTTTGTGTATGAAGTTTTAAGCGAATTTTGTCAAATTTATCGCACACACGCTCAACTGTTTGAGATTTCCTTTCAAGAGTAGGTTCACCTCACCATTCCGCATGACTTTCATGTTGACAGGTTTTTGTTTCGGTGTACATATGCTGATAGATAAATGACTCACACGTATACTGTAATCTGTAAGTACGTGTGACTAAGGTTTGGAGTACTTTTGCTCAACTTCTGGCTCGTCATCTTCATAGACGGCGACGTGGTGATGATAGGTGAGTAGTGAGAGGTGATAATCCATATGGTGGTGGAGTCATGGTGGTGTTCGTCTTCGTGGTCGGCGATGTGCTGTGATCGACATAACCGACGGTGTCATGGTGATGTTCGTCTTCATGGTTCGTGATGTGCCCATAATTGTGACCGACGTGACCGGCGGTGTCCCTGGCGGTGTTCGTCTTCGTGGTCGACGACATGGTGATGCTTGTGACCTGCGTGAACGACGGTGCTATGGTGGTCTTCATCTTCGTGGTCGGCGACGTGCCCATGCTTCTGACCGGCGTGACCGATGGTGTCATGGTGCTCTTCGTCTTCGTGGTCGGCGACGTGGTGACGGTTTTAACCGGCGTGATCGGCGGTGCCATGGTGGTGTCTGCCTTTGTGATCGCCGACGTGCCGAAGCTTGCGAACGGCGCCGTGAGGCTTTGTGACAAGAGAGGAGGTGAGAGGTAATGTCATCATGTGGATAAGTGGTGAGGCTATTACTGGGTTCGTATGAAACCAAACAGACTGATGCCTTCGTTTCTGCTGGACCAAAAAATTCTGCACAGCCTACCAAACAACCACTGGTAGAAAAAAGGCCATCGGTCGCGGTGCGCAACTGCCATTGGTCGCGGTTGAGCAACCGCGACCAATTAAGCGCGACTAAAGGCCCCCCTTTAGTCGCGGTTCCTTACGAACCGCGACTAAAGGCACGTCCACGTGGCCGCCAGCAGTCCGTCGGGGCGGAGGACCTTTAGTCGCGGTTCTCCTGGCCAACCGCGACTAAAGGCCGCCGCAGGTTTAGCGTTTTAGCCCCCCCCCTAACCTGGTTTCTTTTTAATTTGTATTGTTTTATTTCTTTTGTGTTTTCTTTTAATTTTGAAGGAGTTTCACATATTCTACGGTACTACATACATGCATATGAATGTACAATTTTAAACAAATTTGAAATTAGAACCAAAAAGATACAATATATATTCAATATCGGATGACCATATACAATTTTGAACAAGTTTCCATACATAATTTAGTGCATATAAAGTTCTACGTCCTCTACATAGTGTTCTCCTCTAGGATCGATGACTTCCCTCGCGAACCACCCGGCTAGTTCCTCTTGAAGTGGTCGGAAGCGAGCTTCTGGACTAAGCGTCGTCCGAAGGTTAATCCTCTTGATGTTGTTCTCAGACGGCTGCCGCTCAGTGGTGTATCTCCGGATCCTCTCGCAAACATAGTATCCACATAGATTGGTCCCCGGTGGCTGAATATCCCCGATCCGTAGTCTTTGCCCTTTTAAATTGTAGCTCTTTTTTGAATTCACCGACCTTTTGATCTACGAACCGTCTCCAAACCCTACGAGGCAAAGAAAATTAAATGAACAAGAGAGTTATTAATTAGTTACTTGATATTAAAAAATGATGAACGAAATAGGCCGATCGATATAGAGCGCAAACGAATGAAAATAATTACTTTTGCATCATTTTTCTCATGTCGGCCCAAAGCGCCGGATCCATATTCAGAGAGTCGTGGATGAGAACTGTGGAGTTCTGAATTTGAATTACTAGCAGAATCCAGTGGAACATGCAGACACGATACATGCACAGTCATGCATAACTCATCGATTAGCCACATACTATGCATGGAATAAACAAAAGAGAATGTGCTCAAGACAGAAACACTCACCCAAAATGGAAAGGAAATAGAATATCACTTTTGAGTTCCTGTTTTATAAGAAACCGCCACAGGTCTTCCTCCACGTCGGCGGGGTGGAGTTCTAACACATGTGAATTAACGATGTGTGGGTCAATGAACCCAACATCATGGATGTGCCTTATTCGCTTCTTCAATCTGCATAATAGCGTACACAACAAGATAGTTAGGACAATATATACGACGCGGACTACCTAGGGTGATAGCTGTGCATAGGCTTAGGGTCGTCTGATATTGTCTCATGATTCACGCTGCCGTTAATGTCCGTCAGCCCTGCCCATCCATGACACTGGAAAAAAGAACGGTATCCTTTGTCAAACTACCCGACCGTAACAATGGTAAAAAAAGGAATGGTGTCCTTTCACATTGTGTGGACGGACTAGGTGGAGCCCTCCACTGTGCGATCCTCAGAATGCCCACCAGGCATGCGCGTGACCTGCTTCATCCAAGATCCATTCACTTTCAGCTTTCAAGAAAAATTTACAAATCGATTCACTTTATTTGGGGCTAATTCACAGATCCATTCTAGATTCAAACACAAATCAAAAGGATCATGCATGTTTATTCAGTGAAGATACTATAATTAAGTGAAGATTCCCGGCTACGATTACTCACGGAGCAAAGCGGAGAAAAAAATAGGCAAGAAAAAAAAATCGAAAATTTCCCCTAATCTACAAACTTCATCTCCAGCCGTGGCCATATGTAAGTACCGTCACCGTCTGAACAAAATTTCATGAACATTCAGAAAAGAAATTATGATAGCGGAATTGAGAGAGAGCGAACATGAACAAAAAAAAAAAAGATCAAATCCCTTTAGCTTCACCGTGGTCACCATGAAATCCTCACATAAATATCCAACTACTGGCATTTTTTGTAGACACGAAACCATCCCCAAAATTATGTGACTAATCACACAGCAACAGCAACGTGCGACTGCTTCGTCCGTGAGAAAGAAAAGAAATTTGTTCTGACAAATAATATGTATCTTGTACAGACCCCAAACTGATAAAATCATGGATAAAATCTTTGACTTGTGAAAAACACAAATTTATGTACCTCTGTGCATCCAAGAAAATTTGTGCAGAAGAAAATCGAAAAAAAGATCACAAACTGAAAAGTATCTTGACAAAAAGGTGGAAGGACTGGGGGAGACGCCCCGCTCCTGCCTTCCGTCCGAGCTGCAGAATGGAGCGCTGGTGGCGAGGCGTCATGGCGCGAGCTGCGGCGCCGTCGACGTTGGCGCAGAAGGCAGCCAGGCAGGGCAAGAGCTGCAGCGCTGGATCCACGCGCTGCACCCGTCTGGGATTTATTTGGGGAACGACGAAATGGTCGAGATGCAAATGCTGCTTATAAACTTCAGATGCATCTAGAATAAGGTTGGGGAAAATGCATCAAAGAACTGGTGATGAAAAAAAAAATCTCCGTTTGCAGCTTTCCCTGTGCCCCCGCTCCCCCGCTTCAAATAATGGATCCAGAGAGAGAGAAACATGTAAGGAAAAAAATCAAACTGTTCTCTGAATCTGTGTACCATGGAAGAAATTCGATGTGTTTATTCCCTCCTCCAAGAATTAGTGCGATAAAAAAACATAAGAAAAGGATAAGAAAAGGAAACGACATGTGAAGATAGTTCGAGTACCAAAGGACGATAACCGCGCGGCTGATGGTGGGAGCAACCGAGCATGGCCGCGAGGAACCTGCGTTGCTAATTTCGAACCGGTTGGCGTCCGACCCGGCGCTGCTCTCGCGTGATTGCGCCGCCGGCCTGACGCTGCAGCCGCGCCCCCTGCAATTTGGCGGCCGAGCCTTCCTATTCTGCGGTCGGGCCGTGCAATTTCTTCGCTGCCAAGTGCGATTCTTCGTGGTCTCCTGGGACTTCCACCGCTGCGCCGCGTGCGCTTCCGCCGCCAGCGGTCAGCGCTTCCTTTGGGCGGAGATCGAGATCACCATGGGCGACACCGCGGCCCGTCGCGTCGCGCGAGAGACGACTGACCTGCTCCCGGTCGATTGCCTCCACCGACACGCTGCCCTGCTTCCCGGCACCGCCCCTGCTTCCCCGCACCAGCCGCTAGCCCCTGCTCCTCCTGCACGGTGCCCCGCGCCGCCGCCGTCGCTGGCTCCCTCCCGCCGAACGAGGGGCCAGCCGCCTCGCCTATGTCCAGATTACCTCTTGCGCATCCTTCCCTTGCAGCCGCCCGCGCCCCCGCGCCGCCATCTGCAGGAGGGAGTTGAGCGGCGGCGCTGCTGATCCGTCACCATCCATGTGCGGTGGTCTCCCAAACGACGGAGATGCGGGCTTGGTGGTCTCCTGGCCGTGGCTCGAGCAGTGGGATTAGGGGGCATCGACGGTCGATTTGGTGGGGCGCGCGTGGTGGATTTGGGGAAGCAGGGGCGCCGTGAGATGAAGGGAGCGGGGCAGGGTCGCCGCGCCATGTAGGGACCGGGGCAGGGCCGTCGGGCCGCCGAGCCGTGGAGGGGCTGAGCGGCTGCGCTCTGGATGGAGCTGGGGTGAGCGGCGCGTGGTGTGGGGATGAGTTTTTTCTTGGCATGGCGTGGGGATGCTTTGAAAATGAGAGACTGGGGAAGACGGGGGATAGGGACAAGGTGGAGGGCGCTCGCCGGGGGACTGAGATCAGGTGACATGCATAAGGCATGTCACGCATGAACAGTGCGGTGACATGCACTCCTTTTCTCACCGTTGGATCTAGATTAGATGGTAGGATATTACTGCTACAGAAACCATCTACAGTACATTCGCTACAGAACCATCTACAGTCGCGCGCTACAGTGTTTGATCTTCTGTGTTCATTTTCAATCCTACGGTCTATGGTGCATGTCACCGCACTGTTTATGCGTGACATGCCTAAGGCATGTCACCTGATCTCAGTCCGAAGGTAGGTGGCGTGCGGGATGGATAGTAACGCCGTTAATCTAGATGTAGGGTTAAAAATGCTCTATGGACAGATTTAATGGTTGGATGTGGGTGCATAGCTACACCCCATGGTAGCCCACTATTTCCCATATATATATATATATATATATATATATATATATATATATATATATATATATATATATAGGATAAATACTTCCTACTCCCGGGTGTAACTACACCCACATCTCATATACTACCATACGGAAGTATATAACATACTTTATTGGTTTGAGTATGTTCGTACACTATATCTAAGATACTCCATACCAACTTTGGTGAAAAAAGTTTAAATACACCCATAGTTTGCACTATATATACAAAATACATGTATATTTATACGTAAAGAAATAGTGTACGTAAAAAAATGTACATACTACCTACAAAGTAGTATATATACTACCAAAATATTCTTATATACTTCATACTACATGTATATACTCTTCGGTATGATAGATAATACCTAGATTGTGTGAAACACACGTGGGAGTAACTACACCCGGGTGTAGCATGAATATGTCCTATATATATATATATATATAGGTCTGCTATTCTCGAACCGGTTCGAGAATAACTATTCTCGAACCCTTTCTGAACTTCCGGGTGTTTCCTAGTGAACTTCTCGACGGAATACCAAAATTGCATGTTCGTGCGGACAGTATTTTTATGATGATTTTCAAACCGCTTATCGGATTGATGCGTATAATATACCGTTGGATTCGCACGGAAATTTCGCAACTTTTTCGTGTTCATTGTTTTCCCAAATTCTATATTGATTAAAACTAATTTGAAATATACAAAACAATGTTTTCGCGGATTTCTCTATTTATGTACAGTTTTGGGGTTCTAGTTTTCAAACCGTTTACCGGAATGATGCGTATGATATGCCGTTGGAAAGGTGCTGACTAGGCGCACCTTTTTCATGCAGAACACTTTTCTAAATTCTTTATAGTTTAAGAGCAGATTTGAAAATACGTGATTACGTTTTTTGAACTTCTCGGTTTTTTGAACTGTTTTTTGGGGCTTATTTCCGAACCACTTATCGGAATGTTACAAATGATATTGCGTTGAAAAGATATTGATTAGGCGAATCTTTTTCATGTTGAATGTTTTTCCAAATTCTAAATGGTTTTAGTTTAATTTCAGAAATACATAAAAGTGAAGATAACACCGACACAAGAACATTTCGAAATTGGCTCATCTAGATTGATTAGGTGCAGCATTGCGATATGTTGGAGTATTAGTAGAGTTATATTAATGCTAATTGTACGTTGAGTTGGTCGATTTGCGTAATCGGTGGTTGTACGGACAACTTCTATGCGTATGATTTCCGCCCAGAAAAATATAGGACATCAGCTGCTCGATTATGGAAGTGAACTTCCCGATATCTGTTAGTGAACTTCCGATTGCGGTATAAAAGTTACATGCATGTTCAAAACGAACTTCCTACATGTTCAAAGTGAACTTTCGCCCCGGTCAAAGTGAAGTTTGACGAAAGCAATTTTCTGATATGCTCATGGTGAACTTCCTCTTGCGTAGAAAGTTAAGATTGACAAAAAATAAATTTCCAGTTTGTTTAAACTGAACTGCCACTTTCGTACAAGTTAAACTTGCTCCTGACCAAAGAGAATTTTGACAAAGAGTAAATTTTCATCATATCAAAGGTGAACTTCGACGTGGTAAAAGGTAAACTTCCGTTCCGATCAATGTTATTTTCTGTCTTGAGCAAAGTTAATTTTGACCAAAACAAATAACTTTCCAGCTTGTTTAAAGTGAACTTGCGCACCATACAAAGTAAATTTTAGCCCCGAGCAAAGTGAATTTTGACAAAGAGTAACTTTTCGGCATGTCAAAGGTGAACTTCCACGCAGTACAAGGTGTACAATCCAAAAAGAAAGTGAACTTCGGGCGCACTAAATTTGTCAAATTCTTGTTGCATGAACAAGTGAACTTCTTTTTCTAGACGAATTGAAAATACAGAATAAAATAGTGAACCACTTTAGTGTGCTAACCGAACTGCAGATAATGTACACATAAAGGTTCCACCGATACCAAACAAGTGTACTTTTGCAAGCTCAATAACTGAACTTCTCAAAGTTAATAAATCTATTTTACAACTTATACAAAAGACTAAGAATAGGACCAGAGAGATAAAAAAAACTAAATACAACAATCACCCTAAGTTTCTAATTGCAATCACTAGGTACTCACTTCAAATACAAAAATGAGTAAACTTCTTCTAGCTTTTTTAGATGAATTTCTATCACGGTCAAACTGAACTTCAACGCCATAGAGATAGTGAACTGCCAATTTCCGATAGTGAACTTCAGCTCCTGGAGGTCTTCTGGGGTAGAATACAAAATGAACTGCCAAAAGGATTAAAGTGAATTTAGTAATATTTCTAGAGTGAACTTGAAATGTAGCCAAAGTTAACTTCAGATTATATTTATTTGTTTACAGATTGTATAGTTAGTTTCTGTTCTTTATGTGACTCGCTTCGTATTAACAAATGAACTATGAACTTTTTAACGCGAATGGATTGAAGTTCTTAGTTAATGAATTGAAATTCTCAAATGGATAGAGTAAACTTTACTATACAATTACAAACTTTTTGAGAATGTTAACTTTGTTCGCGAGGACAAAGTGAACCTCTCATTTTATCTACCAAACTTCTAAGATTTTAGAGAGTGACCTGCTGTAACCTGAATAACACACTCATGTGTTCTTTTCCTCTAGAATAGTTGTTGCAATTTTTATCAATGGACTTCTGACTTCTATACAATGCAACTTCACTACTTTATAAAGGTTAACTTCTTTTTTTCCTTGTTCTGAGAACTACTATATGCAGCACTTAATTAACTCAAAATAAACCAGAAATATGGAGTTGTGAGCTGCAATTGTCTAAGATTTTGCCAAAATAAAACAGTGGAAATTCATATAGCATTAGTTCATTACCAATGTCTAATGCAGTTCATATCGACGTGCAGTGCAGCTCACACCCACTTGAGAACAGGATAGAGGCGAACTTTACGAGCTTGGTGTGCATTGCGCGCTTGTTGCCTGCCATATTTTTTTTTAAAGCCAGAATGTCCATATTCTTTTTTTATAAGCAGATTGAACTTCTAACTCTTGTACAAAGAAGCACGAATGTAGGAAGAGTGAACTACTCATTTCTCTGTTTTCACAGGAGCGCACAAGTGATGTTGTTTACAACTCTATTCAAGTATGAATTTATAGCTTGACTAAGAATCTTAAAGAACTGATTGTAACTAGTTACCTGATTAAAAAAAGCGGCGTTTTTCCCAAACAACAGTGGTTGATGTACAGGCTCCGCAGACCATCCTCCACAGCAGAGACATCAACATGCTCCAGGAGCTTGGGACCCTACGAACTTCCTGAGATAAATAAAGTGAGCTTCGTAAGAGCGACAAATTATCTGATTTTCTAAACTAAACCTAGCAGGCTTTTGTGCAGAACTTCCCAATCTAACAAAATGATCTTCCCAACAAGATCCAGTGTTGCATTTAGCAATGATTTGTTTTCATAAAAGAAACTACTTGAGCTTGTATGAGCGAACTACTTTAGATAGTCATGTATGCATCTGCTATACTGCCCCGTATACAAGTATGTACTGCAACACTTTTTACACAATTTTACAATCATCAGTAATGAAACAAAAGAGAAATAGAAAAGAGAGAAAGCGCCATTTCAAGGAATCACAATAGCCATAAAGGTGAACTCCCATGGCAGCAATGATGTGGCTGCACCGCAGGACTGGAGCAGCCTGCCAAACTTGTTGCCATGAACAACACTGATCTCACCGGAGTGTTAGCACAAAAGAAAGACTAAACTTCCACGAATGAACGACCTGAACTTCACAGAAATAGAATGAGGATTAATTTAAATTTTTTGGACAGAAAAAGGCAACTCCGACATACAAATTGAGATTCCGGAAAAAAATTCGATGAAGTTCTCAACAATAGTATTCTGTAATGAAAAAACAACCAATAGTTATTGTGTTTTTCAATTCTTTGCATCAACAAGAAAACAACAAACAAATCTGCAAAATAAAGTCAAACATCGCTAACCAGGTGTAGTAAATAACCTGACTTGTACACGTTCAGTACAAGCAGCTCACTTCCTTCTTCCCACCTCAGTTAAATAGAATCTCACTACTAGTGTACTAGTACTACAGTGCGTTGGTCAAAAAAAATGCAGACTCCGGCGGTTCAAACAGGAAATTATAAATTTGCACCTAACTTTTTGCTCACTCAATCTCACTGTGGTTCTTCCAGCATAGCTATTCAGAAAAGTATACTGCCCTGATAATGATGAACTTTAGGCACATACGGCGTGAACTTCCCAACGAAAAACTTCGTGTTAAAAAATGAACTCCTTGAGTCGGAGATGCGAACTTGCATTTTAAATAAAGCAAATTTGCATTTTAAATAAAGCGGACTTCACAGTTTTTTGCTTAAGTGTTTTAACTGAAATCAGTCTATGCGATTTTTTCCCAAATAAAAATGAGTAAACTTCATATGTGAACCAGGTGAAATTGATTTTTATGTGCTGCAATCGTGTAAAATTTGCTCATATACAAAGCTGAACAATCTTTGAATAAAATCACACAAGGCAACGAGTTAAGAAATATACATCGCTAGCAGCAGTTTTTATATCTGAACTTCCCGCACTAACTCTCTGAACGAACTGCGCACGCTTTCTAAACTACAGATAATGTGTGGCTAGGAAGCCACACACGCTGCCGTCAGATTTATATATAGTACTTATTCAGAGGCCGCTCGACTTCATGCGCGCAATAGGTTGCTCGGCTGGATGGGAAAAGATAAACTTGCCCAGAGCGAGATGGTGCCGTTTCGGTCAACACGGGGCTAAGGCTGCCAGCATCTAGTGTTTCCATGACGCGCGGTGGAGCAATCAACAAGGCAGGGGAATGCAGGATGGTCGGAGTTCTTCCTGTGGGCGGCCTTGGAGGAGTGGCACCAGCGGACCTAGGCGGTGGTGCGGAGCATGTATCGAAGTTCAATGCCCAAAACAGGGCAGTTCAGTTTAAAGAATTGGTAAGGGTAGAGCCATTTGGCGGCCAGGGACCCCAAGTATCTCTTGTGGCCACCAAACCGCACTGGACTGTCAGATAGGTACAGTTCACAAACCTGAAGATGGAGCTGCACATATGGGCAAAAAAATGAACTGACTGCATTTCAACAAAAATAAAGTGAACTCTCCCGCCAATAAAACCGAACTCGACAAAAAGTTGACTTTCACGAGGAACTAAATAATAAATGCACTATCTAAACCCAATGGATCGGATGTCCTTTTTAAAATAAAAAGTGTACCATGACATTGTTGGTACATTTGTGTAAGGCAGCAAACTGAATTAGGGAACTGCCAATATGGAAAGCTGCGAACTGTTCATAATGTAGAGCGTGCTACCAAAAAATACGAAGCTATGTTAAAAGCACTGTACTTCACTGACCAGCGAACACAACGAACTGCTGAATTAATTCTTGTGTTTCAAGATACTAGTCCATAGCAGTAAATAAAATAGTCTAGAAACTACAGAAGTTCTTTGGAGGCCGTTGGAGTGGGGAGCTCGCCTAGTGGCTGCGGGCACCCTGACCTGTGCTCGTAGTATGGACAGGCAACAAGGACGGGTGTGGCGGCCCCTGGCATCGATGCCACTCCTCTCGGTGTGAACTACTCGCTAGCAAAAGGGTTGACATCTAGCCAGATATGCAGTTCTATAGGATGTATCGTCCTCCTAGCTGTAATGTCGACCTCCAGAACTTGGTGTCGCTGTAGTACGCGAGTGAAGGGCACCAAGCCGCTTGACCGGGAGGGGCGTGTCGGAGCCCGGAGCGGCGAGCGCGGAAGTTAACAACGACCCGCACGATAGTTCCGGTGACGCACGCAATAGTTCGGAGCGACGAGCACGGGAAAAACATGGGCGACGAAGGGAGGTCATGGTTTGTGGGATCCCGGATCTGCGGAAGTTGGCCTCGTGTGACGCACTCCCAATCCTAGGAGCAGCTATCTACAACACTTGAATTGGAGTTCACAAACCTGGAGATGTAGCCGCAGGACATTGCAACAGCGCGCGAAGGTCTCGGCCAGGGAATCGGCGGCGCAGGCCCTTGGCCAGGGAACGGCGGCGGTGAAGGTGTGGTCCTTCAGCCAAGGAGACGGCAGAGCTGGTGTCGGCCAGGGAGAAGGAGGGGCAGGCCCTTGGCCAGGGAACGGCGACGACTGGATCCATCGCGCCGGCAAGGAAGAAGGCGGGCGGGAGTATGGCTACGCGGCGGCGAGGAAGAAGGCGGAGCGGGACTGTGGCTGCGCGCCGATGAGGAAGAAGGCGGGCGGGAGTATGGTTGGGCGGCGACGAGGAAGATGGTCGGAAGGAGTATGGCCGGGGAGGAGTGGGCGGCGCCGCCGATGTAGGGGGCAGGGAGCTGGCGAAGGAGGGGATTTGGGATTTTGTTCGGGATGAGGGAGTTCAGAACGTGCGGGACAGGTGAGGTTTCACTGGCGGTTCGGTTCCGAACGTGGTTTCCTCGGTTGGTTCTAGGGGGTTCGAGAATAACTATTCTAGAACCACTCTTAAGGGGGGTTCGAGAATAGTTGGGCTCTATATATATATATATATATATATATATATATAGGTCTGCTATTCTCGAACCGGTTCGAGAATAACTATTCTCGAACCCTTTCTGAACTTCCTAACTTATCGCATGCGAACTTCCCGTGAGTCTTCATATTTTCGCGTCCCACGTCCTGCTCGCGTCCCGCTCCCGCGCGCGTGTGAACTTCCTACGAGACAACGAACCGTTACGTGTCCCACCTCCCGCTCGCACCCACCTCCCGCTCGCACCCACCTCCTCCGTGCTCGCTCCCACCCCGTCCCTGCTCGCTCCCGATCTCTTCCATGGCGATTTCCTCCCTGCTCGCTCCCGAGCTCTTCCCTGCTCGCTGCCGATCTCCTCACTCGCTCGATTCCTATCGGAGAACTTCGTCGACGGCGGCTCCTCATCTCCGTGCTCTCCTCCGACGTTTCACCGACGAATTTGTTCTCCACGGCCGCACCGCGATCGTCAATATTCTCGCGGCACGGTTATTCCATGCTAGCTCTACGCTGCTCTTATCTTCTTTTTATCCTCGAGCTGCAGATTTGTTTTCTGATGGCTGTCACACAGGTCCGCCGTCCTTCTTCGTTAAATCTTCTACGTTCATGGCTCCGCCCTTACTCCTCCGGGTGGTTTTTGGGTATGTCTCCTCCATGGTTTTGTTGATTGATAGGTTCTGCTTGATCCTAATACACGATTTTCTTCACAGATCTATGTTACTGCTTAGTTCATTTTTTGCGCATGCTCCTGTAGTTATTTTTTTCTCACTTGATGCAGTGATGACGCGGTAGCCTTCATTCTTACACTTGATGTAGCAACATAATCCAGATTTTTTTTTTGGCATCTTTTTTGTTTTTTCATACGCTCTAGTGAATGTTTTTTGTTTGTTATAACTAATGAACTTCTTTAATTTTATGATGTGAACTACCGATATGCATGAACTTTTCTCAGTTTCCTGTTTGATTTTCATGATACAGATAAGTTGGGGCCTCTGTTTTTCATGTAATTCTACTTTTGAGCATGAATGTATTTTACGTGTTAGTAAGCTGTGAACTTCTCATTTTAATGTACAAAACAGATTCGGGAGGTAGCATGGAATAAAAGTAATTACCTAGGGAAGGTGGGGGGGGGGGTTGGGGGG
>NC_061514.1:77874748-77918205 GCF_022539505.1 Lolium rigidum | reverse complement strand
CTTCCAGAAGTCCGAAGAGGAAACGAAGTGGGGCCACGGGCGCCGCCACGGTAGGGGCGGCCCGGCCTGCATGGGACCCGTGCGGCCCTCGTTGTGTGGGCCCCCCGTGACGCCTCCCCGACCTGCCCTTCCCGCCTACTTAAAGTCTTCGTCGCGAAACCCCCGATGCCGAGAGCCACGATACGGAAAAACTTCCGCAGACGCCGCCGCCGCCAATCCCATCTCGGGGGATTCGGGAGATCGCCTCCGGCACCCCTGCGGAGAGGGGAATCATCTCCCGGAGGTCTCTTCATCGCCATGATCGCCTCCGAATCGATGTGTGAGTAGACCACCCCTGGACTATGGGTCCATAGCAGTAGCTAGATGGTTGTCTTCTCCTCATTGTGCTATCATGTTAGATCTTGTGAGCTGCCTATCACGATCAAGATCATCTATTTGTAATTCTACATGTTGTGTTTGTTGGGATCCGATGAATATTGAATACTATGTCAAGTTGATTATCAATCTATCATATATGTTATTTATGTTCTTGCATGCTCTCCGTTGCTAGTAGAGGCTCCGGCCAAGTTGATACTTGTGACTCCAAGAGGGAGTATTTATGCTCGATAGTGGGTTCATGCCTCCATTAAATGCAGGACGGTGACGAGAAAGTTCTAAGGTTGTGGATGTGCTTTGTTGCCACTAGGGATAAAACATCGATGCTTTGTCAAGGATATTTGTGTTGATTACATTACGCACCATACTTAATGCAATTGTCTGTTGTTTACAACTTAATACTTGGAGGGGTTCGGATGATAACCTGAAGGTGGACTTTTTAGGCATAGATGCATGCTTTGGATAGCGGTCTATGTACTTTGTCGTAATGCCCTGATTAAATCTCATAGTACTCATCATGATATATGTATGTGCATTGTTATGCCTTCTTTATTTGTCAATTTCCCAAGCGTAATTTGTTCACCCAACATCTCGTTTATCTTATGGGAGAGACACCACTAGTGGACTGTGGACCCCGGTCCTATTCTTTACATCTGAAATACAATCTCCTGCAATTGTTCTTTACTTGTTCTTCGCAAACAATCATCATCTTCCACACAATACGTTTAATCCTTTGTTTACAACGAAGCCGGTGAGATTGACAACCTCAGCACGTTACGTTGGGGCAAAGTACTTTGATTGTGTTGTGTAGGTTCCACGTTGGCGCCGGAATCCCTGGTGTTGCGCCGCACTACACTCCGCCGCCATCAACCTTCAACGTGCTTCTTGACTCCCTCTCGGTTCGATAAACCTTGGTTTCTTACTGAGGGAAACTTGCTGCTATACGCATCACACCTTCCACTTGGGGTTCCCAACGGGCGTGTGCTTTACGCGTAATCAAGCTAAATTTCTGGCGCCGTTGACGGGGATCTGAAGAAAAGTTACTCCACAAAGATTTCTAACTCCCACGTCAACTACACGCCAGCAAATAAATTTCTGGCGCCGTTGCCGGGGAGATCAAGACACGCTGCAAGGTGATACGTCTCCGACGTATCGATAATTTCTTATGTTCCATGCCACATTATTGATGATATCTACATGTTTTATGCATACTTCATGTCATATTTATGCGTTTTCCGGAACTAACCTATTGACGAGATGCCAGAAGGGCCGGTTCTTTGTTCTTACTGTTTTTGGTTCCGAAATCCTAGTAAGGAAATATTCTCGGAATCGGACGAAATCAACGCCCGGCATCCTATTTTTCTACGAAGCTTCCGGAACACCCGAGAGTCGCCGGAGGAGGGCCCTGTGGGCCCCGGATGACGGCCGGCGCGGCCCGGGAGGGGGCGCGCCGCCCTAGTGTATCGGTGGCCCCGTGACCCCCTCCGAGGCTGCCCTTCCACCTACTTAAGGTCTCCGTCGCGAAAACTCGACACGTTCGACGAAAGCCAGGACGAAAACCTTCCAGAGCCGCCGCCATCGCGACGCCAAGATGCGGGGGACAGGAGTCTCTGTTCCGGCACGCCGCCGGGATGGGGAAGTGCCCGGAAGGCTCCTCCATCGACACCACCGCCATCTTCATCAACGCTGCTTTGTCTCCCATGAGGAGGGAGTAGTTCTCCATCGAGGCTCGGGGCTGTACCGGTAGCTATGTGGTTCATCTCTCTCCTATGTACTTCAATACAATAATCTCATGAGCTGCCTTACATGATTGAGATTCATATGATGATGCTTGTAATCTAGATGCCATTATGCTAGTCAAGTGGGTTTTACTTATGTGATCTCCAGGAGACTCCTTGTCCCACGTGTGTAAAGGTGACGAGTGTGTGCACCGTGTGGGTCTCTTAGGCTATATTTCACGGAATACTTATTCACTGTTATGAATGGCATAGTGAAGTGCTTATTTATATCCCTTTATGATTGCAATGTGTTTTGTATCACAATATATCCGTGTGCTACTCTAGTGATGTTATTAAAGTAGTTTATTCCTCCTGCACGGTGTAATGGTGACGGTGTGTGCATCGTGTAGTACTTGGCGTAGGCTATGATTGTGATCTCTTGTAGATTATGAAGTTAACTATTGCTATGATGGTATTGATGTGATCTATGCCTCCTTTCGTAGCGTGAAGGTGACAGTGTACATGCTATGTTAGTACTTGGTTTAGTTGTGTTGATCTGTCATGCACTCTAAGGTTATTTAAACATGAATATCGAATATTGTGGAGCTTGTTAACTCCGGCATTGAGGGTTCGTGTAATCCTACACAGTTAGTGGTGTTCATCATCCAACAAGAGAGTGTAGAGTCTAGCATCTATTTATTTATTCCGTTATGTGATCAAAGTTGAGAGTGTCCACTAGTGAAAGTATGATCCCTAGGCCTTGTTCCTAAATATCGCTATCGCTGCTTGTTTACTATTTTACCGCATCTCTCTGTCTCGTAATATTACCACCATCAACCACACGCCGAAATCCTGGGCAAAGCACTTTTCCGGGTGCCGTTGCTCATCTGCTTATATTTATTCATACCACTCAATGTTGAGAGTGTCCACTAGTGAAAGTATGATCCCTAGGCCTTGTTTCCAAATACCGCAATCATCGCTTGTTTACTATTTTATCGCATCTTTACTTTACGCAATATTACTACCATCATCCGCACGCCGACAAGCACTTTTCGGCACCGTTACTACTCGCTCATATTCATTCATACCACTTGTATTTCACTATCTCTTCGCCGAACTAGTGCACCTATACATCTGACAAGTGTATTAGGTGTGTTGGGGACACAAGAGACTTCTTGTATTGTGATTGCAGGGTTGCTTGAGAGGGATATCTTTGTCCTCTTCCTCCCTGAGTTCGATAAACCTTGGGTGATCCACTTAAGGGAAACTTGCTGCTGTTCTACAAACCTCTCGCTCTTGGAGGCCCAACACTGTCTACAAGAATAGAAGCACCCGTAGACATCAAGCACTTTTCACGGCGTCGTTGCCGGGGAGGAAAGGTAAAAGGAACTCATACTCCGGTCCCAGGTAAAGTACTTTTCTGGCGCCGTTGTGTGTGTGCTCGAAGCTATTTCCTTTAGATCCTGCAATTGCATCTTTTTGTTTCTTGTTTTACACTAGTAAGGCATAATGGAAAACATCTGTGAGCTTTTTGTACTATTTCCGAGTCAAGACATGAATGGTTTAATGCGAAAATTAAAAAACCTATGGAACCTTATTTGCATGCTAGTAGCAATGACATTAGTATGAACGCTTTGAACACCATTGTTGCTAATGATATGGAAAATTCTAAGCTTGGGGAAGCTGATTTTGATGAGCATGATATTTTTAGTCCCCCAAGCATTGAGGAGAAAATTTACTTTGATGATACTTTGCCTCCTATTTATGATGATTATAATGATAATGGTCTTTTGGTGCCGCCTACTATGGAGGATAAATTTAATTATGATGATACTATACCTCCTATATTTGATGATGAGAATAATAATGATAGCTACTTTGTTGAATTTGCTCCCACTACAACTAATAAGAATGATTATGCTTATGCGGAGAGTAATAATTTTATGCATGAGACTCATGATAAGAATGCTTTATGTGATAGTTACATTGTTGAGTTTGCTCATGATACTACTGAAAGTTATTATGAGAGAGGAAAATATGGTTGTAGAAGTTTTCATGTTACTAAAACACCTCTCTATATGCTGAAATTTTTGAAGTTACACTTGTTTTATCCTTCTATGCTTGTTGCATCATGCTTCATGAATTTGTTTATTTACAAGATTCCTATGCATAGTAAGTGGGTTAGACTTCAATTTGTTTTGAATTTGCTTCTTGATGCTCTCTTTTGCTTCAACTCTCATCTTTATGAGTGCATCATCAAAACTGCTGAGCCCATCTTAATGGCTATAAAGAAAGCACTTCTTGGGAGATAACCCATGTCTTTATTTTGCTACTGTTTTGTTGTGTCTTGGAAGTTGTTACTACTGTAGCAACCTCTCCTTATCTTTATTTTATTGCATTGTTGTGCCAAGTAAAGTCTTTAATAGTAAAGTCAATACTAGATTTGGATTACTGCGCAAAAACATATTTCTTGCTGTCACGAATTTCGATCTGCCTCTCTGTAGGTAGCTCAGAAAAATCTTCCAATTTACGTGCGTGATCCTCAGATATGTACGCAACTTTCATTCAATTTGGGCATTTTCATTTGAGCAAGTCTCGGTGCCTCTAAAAAATTCGTCTTTACTGGACTGTCTCGTTTTGACAGATTCTGCCTTTTATTTCGCATTGCCTCTTTTGCTGTGTTGGATGAATTTCTTTGTTCCATTAACTTCCAGTAGCTTTGTGCAATTTCCAGAAGTGTTAAGAATGATTGTGTCACCTCTGAACATGTGAATTTTTATTATGCACTAACCCTCTAATGAGTTTGTTTTAAGTTTGGTGTGGAGGAAGTTTTCAAGGGTCAAGAGAGGAGGATGATATACTATGATCAAGAAGAGTGAAAAGTCAAAGCTTGGGGATGCCCCCGTGGTTCGTCCCTGCATATTTTAAGAAGACCCAAGCATCTAAGCTTGGGGATGCCCAAGGCATCCCTTCTTCATCGACAACTTATCAGGTCACCTCTAGTGAAACTATATTTTTATTCCGTCACATCTTATGCGCTTTACTTGGAGCGTCTGTTTGTTTTTGTTTTTATTTTTGTTTGAATAAGATCGGATCCTAGCATTCTTTGTTTGGGAGAGAGACACGCTCCGCTGTTTCGTATGAACAAATATGTTCTTAGCTTTATCTTTAATGTTCATTGCGAAAGTTGGACTATTTCATTCATTGTTATATGGTTGGAAACGGAAAATGCCGCATGTGGTAAATGGTTTAATGTCTTGAATAATGTGATACTTGGCAATTGTTGTGCTCATATAGATCATGTTTAAGCTCTTGCATCATGTACTTTGCACCCATTAATGAATAACTACATAGGGCTTGTTAAAATTTGGTTTGCATGATTGATCTCTAGAGTCTAGATATTTTCTGGTTGAGGTGTTTGAACAACAAGGAGACAATGTAAAGTCTTATAATAGCTACAATATGTTCATATGTGAGCTTTGCTGCACCTTTTTATACTTGAGTTTTCTTCAAACAACCTTGCTAGCCTAGCCTTGTATTGAGAGGAATTCTTCTCATGCATCCAAATCCTTAAGCCAACCACTATGCCATTTGTGTCCACCATACCTACCTACTACATGGTATTTCTCCGCCATTCCAAAGTACATTACTTGAGTGCTACCTTTAAATTTCTATTCTTTGTCTTTGCAATATATAGCTCATGGGACAAATAGCCTTAAAAACTATTGTGGTGAAGAATATGTACTTATGTGTCTTATTTCTTAATAAGTTGCTTGTTGAGCGGTAACCATGTTTTTGGGGACGCCATCAACTTTTACCTTTGTTGAATATCATGTGAGTTGCTATGCATGTTCGTCTTGTCCGAAGTAAGGGAGATTTTCATGATCAAATGGTTTGAGTATGCATAATGTTAGAGAAGAACATTGGGCCGCTAACTAAAGCCATGATTCATGGTGGAAGTTTCAGCTTTGGACAATTAATCCTCAATCTCTTATGAGAATATTATCTGTTGTTGAATGCTTATGCATTAAAGAGGAGTCCATTATCTGTTGTCTATGTTGTCCCGGTATGGATGTCTAAGTTGAGAATAATCAAAAGCGAGAAATCCAATGCGAGCTTTCTCCTTAGACCTTTGTACAGGCGGCATAGAGGTACCCCTTTGTGACCCTTGGTGGAAACATATGTTATGCAATGATAATCCGTGTTAATCCAAGCTAATTAGGACAAGGTGCGAGCACTATTAGTATACTATGCATGAGGCTTGCAACTTATAAGACATCTTATACATAACACATATGCTTTATTACTACCGTTGACAAAATTGTTTCTTGTTTTCAAAATGAAAAGCTCTAGCACAAATATAGTAATCAATGCTTTCCTCTGCGAAGGGCCATTCTTCTACTTTATTGTTGAGTCAGTTTACCTACTTCTTTCTATCCCAGAAGCAAACACTTGTGTCAACTGTGTGCATTGATTCTTACATGTTTACCTATTGCACTTGTTATATTACTTTGTGTTGACAATTATCCATGAGATATACATGTTGAAGTTGAAAGCAACCGCTGAAACTTATATCTTCCTTTGTGTTGCTTCAATATATTTACTTTGAATCTATTGCTTTATGAGTTAACTCTTATGCAAGACTTATTGATACTTGTCTTGAAAGTATTATTCATGAAAAGTCTTTGCTATATGATTCAATTGTTTACTCATTGTCTTTACCATTGCTTTGAATCGCTGCATTCATCTCATATGCTTTACAATAGTATGATCAAGATTATGATAGCATGTCACTTCGTAAATTATCTTTGTTATCGTTTACCTACTCGAGGGCGAGCAGGAACTAAGCTTGGGGATGCTTGATACGTCTCAAACGTATCTATAATTTCTTATGTTCCATGCTACTTTTATGATGATACTCACATGTTTTATACACATTATATGTCATATTTATGCGTTTTCCGGAACTAACCTATTGACGAGATGCCGAAGGGCCAGCTTGTTGTTTTCTCGTTGTTTTTGGTTCCGAAATCCTAGTAAGGAAATATTCTCGAATCGGATGAAATCAATGCCCAAGCATCCTATTTTTCCACGAAGCTTCCGAACACCCGAGAGCCAGCGGAGGAGGGCCACGGTGGCCAGCAGATGACGAGGTGGCGCGGCCGGGGCCCGGGCCGCCCCCTATTGTGTCACCGCCTCGTCAGCCCTCCGACTCCGCCTCTTCGCCTATTTAAAGGTCCCCGACCTAAAACATCGAGACGGAAAAGCCACGCGTACGAGAAACCTTCCGGAGCCGCCGCCATCGCGAAGCCAAGATCTGGGGGACGGGAGTCTCTGTTCCGGCACGCCGCCGGGACGGGGAAGTGCCCCCGGAAGGCTCCTCCATCGACACCACCGCCATCTTCATCAACGCTGCTCTCTCCCATGAGGAGGGAGTAGTTCTCCATTGAGGCTAAGGGCTGTACCGGTAGCTATGTGGTTAATCTCTCTCCTATGTACTTCAATACAATGATCTCATGAGCTGCCTTACATGATTGAGATTCATATGAGTTTTGTATCACTATTAGTCTATGTGCTACTCTTGTGATGTTATTAAAGTAGTCTATTCCTCCTTCACGGTGTAATGGTGACAAGTGTGTGCATCGTGTAGTACTTGGCGTAGGCTATGATCATAATCTCTTGTAGGTTATGGAGTTAATTATTACTATGATAGTATTGATGTGATTTATTCCCCCTTCGTAGTGTGATGGTGACAGTGTGCATGCTATGTTAGTACTCGGTTTAAATTGCAAAGATCTATTATGCTCTAAAGGTTACGTAAATATGAATGCCGAATGTTGTGGAGCTTGTTAACTCCGGCATTGAGGTGCTCTTGTAGCCCTACACAACGAATGGTGTTCATTATCAAACAAGAGTATATGTAGCACAAAGGAAGAGAACTTATTTATTTATGTGATCAATGTTGAGAGTGTCCACTAGTGAAAGTATGATCCCTAGGTCTTGTTTCCAAATACCGCAATCATCGCTTGTTTATCGTTTTACTCGCATCTTTACTTTCTGCAATATTACTACCATCATCTGCACGCCAGCAAGCACTTTTCTAGCGCCGTTACTACTGCTCATATTCATTCATACCACTTGTATTTCACTATCTCTTCGCCGAACTAGTGCACATATACATCTGACAAGTGTATTAGGTGTGTTGGGGACACAAGAGACTTCTTGTATTGTGATTGCAGGGTTGCTTGAGAAGGATATCTTTGTCCTCTTCCTCCCTGAGTTCGATAAACCTTGGGTGATCCACTTAAGGGAAACTTGCTGCTGTTCTACAAACCTCTGCTCTTGGAGGCCCAACACTGTCTACAAGAATAGAAGCACCCGTAGACATCACTGCCTTACATGATTGAGATCCATCTGATGTAATCGGTGTTGTGTTTGTTGGGATCCGATGGATTGTTACTATAAAGTTTATGAAGTTATTGTTGCTGCAATCTTGTTGTGTTTAATGCTTGTCACTAGGGCCCGAGTGGCATGATCTTAGATTTAAGCTCTATACTTATTGCTTAGATTGTATCTACAAGTTGTTTGCACATGTCTATGTCCGGAACCCGAGGCCCCGAGTGACAAGCAACTCGGGATAACTGGAGGGGAAGGCTTAGATATGAGGATCACATGTTTTCACGGAGTGTTAATGCTTTGCTCCGGTGCTCTATTAAAAGGAGTACCTTAATTTCCAGTAGATTCCCTAGAGGCCCGGCTGCCACCGGCTGGTAGGACAAAAGATGTTATGCAAGTTTCTCATTGCGAGCACGTATGACTATATATGAAAAACATGCCTACATGATTAATAATCTTGATGTTTTGTCTTAATGCTATTTCAATCCTATCAATTTCCCAACTGTACTTTGTTCATCCAACACTTGTTATTGGAGAGTTACCACTAGTGTAGATAGCTGGGAACCCCGGTCCATCTCTCATCATCATATACTCGTTCCTATATGTCATTGGAAGTAGTATTAACTATTTTCTGGTGCCATTGCCTCTGTGTTATCAGTATCGCTGCCGTGTTACCGTTACTACTGCTCTCATATTATCGTCACTTTCACATCACCCCTGTTACTAGTGCTTTTCCAGGTGCAGCTGAATTGACAACTCAGTTGTTAAGGCTTATAAGTATTCTTTACCTCCCCTTGTGTCGAATCAATAAATTTGGGTTTTACTTCTCTCGAAGACTGTTGCGATCCCCTATACTTGTGGGTTATCACCAGACACTTTGGAAGCCATCGGTTGTAGAGAAGCCGCACATGACTTGTAGGTTCAGAGCGTGCACAGTGCGCCCGACTGTTTACAGGTGATCAAATCCATCAATGTGCCAACAAAATGCAGCTTTGTTTCGATTCTTCGGGAGATTGATCATCGTTATAACCTGTTTGAGAAGGCTAAGTTTATCCATGAGAGCAAAAGATTAAATACACATGCACACAACTTAGCTCGTTTTTACTTTCTCAGTTTCAAAATAAGTACCATAAATTTGTCTAAATTCACATGTAACTACACAATAAAATGCGTTTATTTTTTTACAAAGGAACTAGGCGTCGACTAGTTGGTAGTGGCAGCTGGAGCCCACTAGCCCATCAGTGTTCGAGTCCTCCAACTCCCCTGGCTGCTCATGGTTTGTTTCTTCTATAAAGGAAAATCAACATGGGCTAGTCCTTGTTGGTTTTTTTTGTTGGAAAACACGTCTACATATATGTGAATGTAGATAAAAAATTTACTCCTATTTTAGAACAGAGGAAGTCTAGTACCTCTCTATACATCATGGTCGCTCATCTATTGTCCCTCTTGTGACGATTGAGTAATAAAAAGAGCCATTACCCTCAAAAAATTATTATACCAATATTTCAATTTTAAACCAAACTAACCGAGGGGCGGCTGTTTTGCCAAGTGAAACCTTAACCAAAAACTGAGAAAACCGGAATTTCGGTTGAGGATAGGTTATTTATGGTTCGGTTTTCGGTTTCTTTTGCTGAAGAAATACCATCTCGAAAGGATGTCATTTCTATTTTCATCAGCGATGAATCACAACCTAACATACAAATCCGAGGGTGAAAATGATCCATCATGAAAAGGCAGTAGATGAGGATAATATGTTCAAATTGTATCTCTTTTTTTAGGAAGCAACGAAGGGATAAGATGTTTTATCAGATATAATCCTTGCAGTGCAACATTCCTTCATTTTGAGATCAGTCAGCCTTGGATAACTTGAGGGATCAATAATGTTGTTGCTTGGAGAAATCCTTGTAAGTCTAGACTTTAGATGCCGAGAGATGAGAGGCACATAAGAAGCTTTTTTTTTTGCAACTGGCCGAGAAGCTCTACCGCCTCGGGCCTCAGGTTGTAAGTGGGAATTAAACGCGGGGGCCCACTTGAGCACCGCATCAGCCCACGATGGTTAAGCAGTACGCCGCCGCTGGCCCTCAAAATTAATCGTACTAATGTGGGCTCCCGCATGTGCCGCTTTTGCACAGATATTTCAGCAGACGAAGGGTATACTTGGTCCACTAGTGCCATGCGACCCAGTCGTGGAGAGCAATACCAGAAGGGCCCCACCCACGTTCTCATCCTCATCTTCCCATCGCATCCTACCTCCTTCTTCTTCTTTATCCGCGTGTTGCAGGCTGCCATGGATTTCTCCTCAAGTTGTCTTCCTCGACACGCGTCGCCGATGCCTAGACATAGGCCGCCGGCCTATCTCCCCGTAAGCTGCATCAATACCTCCCCGCCCGCTCCTCACTCAACCTGATGTAGCATCTCGTCGCGCCTGCTACAAGCGGCAGCCGGCGTTGCTTCGACGCCGTCGCCCGGAGCTGTGAAGGACGGACAGACGGCGATGCTGCAATCGGATGGCGACGCGGTCGCCTTGAACAGCCGTTGACCAACACCTGAAACACGAACTATGGGCGCTTTCTCCCCCGTAAACAACCTAAAGTCGTAAAGTGGGCTGAATGCGGGCCCGCGGGACAGCCCGCAGATGACACATATTTTCGGTCACCTTAAGCGGGCGCCCGCGTATGCTATTTCGTGGGCTCGACTAAGCGGCGCCGCAGGCGGCCCGTTTCCACTTACAGCCTTACTCGGGCCTCAGCGATCTACCGCTGGTGTGGGCTTGGTCGTGGGCTAACCAATTGTCGATGATGGGGGCCCACACCAGTGGCTGGTCGGCCCATGCGTGCGGCCCCAAGACCAATGCTACAACCACCAGCGGCGCCGCCGGCCATGGCACGGCCAGGCCAGCCACAAGCGACCGATAAACCTCCACCTCTTCTTCTCCACCCTACTTTCTTCGTCATGCTCGGACACCTTGGAGCGGTAGGGGCATTCGGTTGGATCATGGACGAGCATCTTCTGAATCCGGAGGAACCGGCTGCAGGTTCACCAATCCCGCCTCCCTCCCTCTAATCTAGCCTCGCTAGTTCGCCAGAATCGTTTGCGAAAGCGCCCAATGCCGAACTGGTTCATAGTTTTGTGGGATGTGTACGGGGTTAGGCCGCGGGGAGATCATAAAGTTACTTATCATGCGAGACATGCTTTACTGATTTCTTGTGAGTTGGTAACTCATACATTTATATGTACTCCCTCCGGCCTCCGGCCCATAAAAGATGTCTTACATTTGTCTAAATTTATAAAAGTATCACAATAAATCTGGAGGAACCAGAAAGGCTGAAAAACAAGTTACTGGGTCTCTGTCCAGCTTATGGCATTCCTGGACCTTGTCATGCATTGTACACTGTTTGAGCTTTATCCCTGAAGATCTCTGATATTCTGATGCTTGCTGTGATGACTTTCTACAAGTTGATTTCTCATACATTTCATTCATACATATGAGTGCTTAGCTATTAATATGATTCTTGTGGTTATATATATATATATATATATATATATATATATATATATATATATATATATATATATATATATATATATATATATATATATATATATATGTGGACCCTGCTCAATGAAGCTAGCAAGTCAGTAAGAATATCCGGCACTCCTTATTCTTTAACACATCATTGTCGAGTAGCATATTTGCCAGGATTCAGAAGAATCAAGCTTTTGACAGAGGAATGAACCCGTTCTTGATAGCTGCCAACCAAACCTTCTCGATATCCATCATATCATCTCCGCACTCATGCATGTTCCAGTCTTCCAGACCATGTATTATGCCAGCAATGCGCCATGCGCTCATCACCCTTCTTGGAAGCCAATTCTGTCCATACAGCAAGTAGTAACACATGTCAATCACATTATCTGTTGCAATGTTCGATTGTGCGGTAAGAAGCTTGTGTGCATTAAAAGGTCCTTTTTGCTTAGCTCAAAATTTACACGAACAGGTAACAAAAACATATCGTTAGTACCTCACAGGTGTGGACGTTCTGCATTGTCTCCGGGATCTTCATTGCTGGGCTACTCAAGTAAGTGCAATCCTTGCGTGTCTTCTTAAGGGGAAACTGTGATGTAGGAATAAATATTGTTCCATTTGGTGCCCTCCGTTGTTGTTTATCATCTATGATATCTCCTATCCAGACCTGTTGTAGTGAAGAATCATGAATGTTCTTCCATTTATTTCGTGTTTGCACTATGCCGAGTAATTTCTTGTCATTTGTTAGTAGATGATATAGCGTACTATATTAGCAGCCAAAATTGTGTGAATGATTTTAACAAGGTTTATAGAAGCATTCTCTAGTAGTTATACCCCACTTTTTTATCCCTTTTCCAGATAACTTTTACCTGGGGTATTTCATCACTGGTGAATTTCAGATAGACAGTGCTGCTCTCTGGAACTCGCGACTTGAGCGTGTCATATTCCTTCTTTTCGTTCATGATTACCTGCACAAAATTGAGTTGTTGGAATATTTGGAATGCAATTTAGAGCCAATCTTCTAATGATATAAAATGAGCTACCAAGAAAACTCACGAAGGAGCAGTCTGATTGTTACCTGGACACCTCTCTCACATAAAGCTATAGCTGTGGCGTAGGCTACCTTTGAACTGCTTCCACAAAGAAAAACTTGCTTTGTATCTAAAGGGATGCTCTTGAGAACGACTGCAGTTGCTAAGCCACTTCCATCAACAAGTCGAACTCTTAATTTTGGATATTTTTGTGTAAATAATTCACCACTTCTATTGAGTTGTTTTGCCTGCACCAACATCAGAGTTTAACTCTTTGGCAACATTTTTATTAAATTAACTCCATATGTTGGTTAGATGTAATCGACAGGTTGACCCTACATCTGTTTTTCCTATATGCCTGAATAAATTCTGATAAGGTCAAAAGGTAAGTGTCATGTGGAAGCAAGTATAGAGAGGGAATTATGTGAGACAAGTATGGCCACCGTGCCTGATTTAGTAGTCCTAGACTGAGCACTCTGACCCCTCTTGCATCAGCATCTAGTATTGCCTTCTCAATTAAGCTGTTGATGGATTCTCTCTCCCAAATCAAGCCATACTGGAAATGAATAAAATGTTAGCAGTTCGCAAAACTGTTAAAGCATATGATTCATACAGAACGTAAAACCCATTACATGGAAGGTGTATCTTGGTATTGACCATGTTTGCATCTTGAACTTCTTCAGTTTGATACTTTCAACGACAAACGCGGAAGATCCATAAACCCACGCAAATACCATTGACAACCATGCCATTGGCCATATTATCCACATGTACCATACAGGGTTATCTGAGGGTTTAGAGGCTATAGAGGCAATCCCAACCCTTAGATGATAACTCGATTTCAAGGTGGTCATATGCGTCAAGTGAACAAGATCTGGTGTTTCTTCTGTTCCTTTCAGTGTTCTCTCGTACAGCTCGTCAGTTGAATTATCCATGGTCTTGTATATGTAGTCATAGAACGGCATAAACAATGAGTAGTTTGTACGGAACTGCGTATGATGGAGAGAATGAAACCTGTGAAAATGTGGAACAATATAACAGTGAACAATTTGGTTCATGGTTTGATGAAGCTATGGCTAACCATTTCGACGTCTTGTGCATCGTGTGCACAATAACCCACTAGTCATATTTAATTAGGAATCCAATGCCTCAAATCAAATCACCTGGTTTCATGTTGGATTGTAAGCTTGATATTAAAATTTACACTTACGAGGGAGTGTACATGAGATACTTGAGAGGAGGGAAGACTTGGAAGATCCACTTTGGTACCAGCTCAAAATTGCAGTGCCCCATATTGTTCATGAAGTCAATGTATGTGATGTACAAGACAACGGCCAGGACAGAACCACAGCCCGTAAAAATTGGTGTCATCGTGGGGATCAAAAATAACAGGAAATAAACCACATGTTCAGCAAATGGATGGATGACAGCTGCCAGTCATATGGTAAAGTCGCATTAGAGTTAAACACAACTTAGAGAGCAAAAATACAACAAAGTAAACCACGAAACCCAAACCTATGCTAACAAATCAGATAAAAGAGAACAAAAAATAACATAACAAAGAAAAAAAACAGGAGAACAGAGCATTTAGAGACTTATCACAGCAATAGAACATGCAGCCAAATTTGAAGTAGGGAAGGACCAATAGCACGACTTCTCATTTACTAACTGTATTTTACTAATTTTGCAGTTTATTCAGCAATAGAACATACATGCTTTTACAACCTATGAGCATTTCATGTATGTTGAGATGCTCTCAGCTGCTATTTATCTAGTGGTCCTGGCAATTTCAGAACATGGATAGGTGGAAGAAATTGTGGCTGAGTACGGTGAATTAGGTCAAATTGGTTGCTATACACACAATCCAGACATGTGAATCTAATGTTGTAGGGCAAAAGCATTAACATAGTAGGTCTGCAATAATGTTCTCAAAAGTTACTGTATTTTTCTTGAAGTGGTTAATAGAAAACATAAATGTATCTCGGTTTGTGTGGTCATTCTTTATTCTGATTTAGATCTCTTGGATTCCTTGAGCAGTGCCATTAAGGTAATGAAACGGTTTTTTGTGGCATCCATTGTTTGTGCTTAAGTTAGTGGCATTATTCATATCATGGTAACTGTTGATCTGAATGCTATTACTTACAGGTTATGGGCTCCGTGACAATTGAGGCATGGTGGTGCGAGTGGTAGCGTGAGTAGAGGAAATGGTGGTGGAGTGCCCTGTGGAACCAGTAGTACAGGAACTCCACAGGTCCAATATGAAGCAATGCGGTCATGATGGCTCCCTCGGTTCTCCATAGTGGCATGCGACTTACATTCGGGACGGCTATGTAGGCCATGTAGAAGAACAACCCATTGAAGATGATCTGGTCATCCCTGTACAGGATAGCAAACATCACTTGGAATGACAAGATATCTGAACATATGTGATTGGTGGAGACTCTGCTCAGCAGTGCAACGATCACCTGACCAATTTGATCTCAAGTGCTAGTGTGGCAGAAGTAAATAGCTGGCGGGCGTACGTGACTTACCAGGAACTCTCCCGGTCCACCTGTTCGAAGTCAAGACTGCGGTCAACAATTATGTGCTTCCTCCGTGCGGTCTGGTGGCGAGATAAGCTGATCCAGATCTGGTTGTGGATCATCCTCAGTAGCAGAGCTGGTAACATGGTGGCATATGCTGGGTCAATGTCTCCCCACCCCTTTGTGAGCACCCTGTGCGCAGTGTGTAGCGCAGCAGGCGCCAGGACCAGGTACTGTAAGTTCATGGATATACGGATGAATATGATCGATGGAGTTGATCTGTTTATTTTTTTTGCTCTTGTCTACTGAAAGAAAGAAATTTCCCTGGGTTCTTGATCATTATGATCATGTCATTAGATAAGACAAATAAAATCATGGCCTCCTCCTGCCCTCCTTCATTTCTCAACCTGGGAAAGAAAAAATAGAAAGCACATGGAGAGCAAAGAAAATACCACACCTTGAAGCTGCCCATCCATTGCCATGGCCATTCAGTCAAAGGGCCCGGTCGTGTTGCCATGGTGATGGCTGGATGGTGCCCTTCCTCTCTTCCAAAGATAAGCAGCTCCCTCAGCTTGCTCTGCTAAGCGCTCCAAACTCCGGTTGCATTTTATATGCACGGACGGTTAGATATTTTATATGCATAGGCGGTTGGATATCACTGTTCTGAGAGTACAAATTTTAAGACGCCACTGTAAGATTCATTTTTCTGTCAATCTCCCAGAAAACGTGAAACCCTGAAGTTCTAAAAGTGCTCCTATAATTGTAAACTGGCTTAGTTTATTACCTAGAAAATCTATTGTTTTAGTCTGAGAAAGAAGTGCAAAATAATGGGACATAGTAAGTTAGTAACTCGTAAGATTTGGAATAACTATTTTTTGCGGTTTCTCATTTATAGCCATGCACATTCAGGCCTCTGGTTTAGAGGATTGGATTGTACACATAACTCTTGAGGGGCTAAATTATTTTCTGCGAAATTCTTGCATGGATTCAGTCACCAAGGGAGACAAGAAAAAATGATTATCACGGACTTGGGAATCTTCTATGTAAAAAAATATCTTCTTATTTATGGAATTTGGATATTCTTTGCCTCTAATTAAAAGACGAGAAGATTTTCTTACTCTTTGACTCTTGCTCCACACATTATCCACTGGGATAAATTTTATAATCTTTGTTTCTTCACAATGTTCACTGCTCAACTGTATTTTACTGTGACATGTCCTTCCAAGGTACAATGTGGGCAGAAGTACTCAAACCTAAATCACGGAACATGCTTTTAGGGTGTTCGGATCACACAAAACAGGCTGTTGCTTGCCAGTGACATTTCTGTTTGGTGACGGCTTCCGTCTCGGAGTTCTTTCTTGTTGTCCCTTAGGCCAAATAATCAATCACTTGCAGGGAAATTGAAATGTGTAGTTCAAAACGTAACCTTGTTCGGAGATCATAGAATAT
Source organism: Lolium rigidum (assembly GCF_022539505.1). Lineage (NCBI taxonomy): Eukaryota > Viridiplantae > Streptophyta > Magnoliopsida > Poales > Poaceae > Lolium > Lolium rigidum. Next base: position 77,901,188 of record NC_061514.1, on the reverse strand, counting down.
CTCGGTTGCAGCGTTACCATGCTCCCCTTGTGAAGTTGTGATATGCTTGATGTTTCTACTTGGGCAGAGATAATAGCTCGGGTGCGAGGTCAGCTTCAATTTCTTGAACAGTACCGTCTGGTTTTGTTGAGGAATAACTCCAAACTCTGACGTACGACAGCCTGAATGCTGGGCATACGGCTCGTGTGACTACAAAGCTGCTCCCGCCTATAGGAAATATCTTCAACAACTCAACGTACACAATTTCTTAAAATGCAGTAGGTTGCACCTGATGGCATTAGAGGGGACGGATATGTATCATGTTCTCCATCTATCGGTGTATGACATTCAGTTTCCGCACAAACACATAAGCTCACATACACGTGCTTCTACCCATGTATACCATGCAGCATACATAAAAAGAGCTTAACTGAAGCTCTTGTACCTACGTGTGATGCTTCTCATCTATGTCCATGCTCGATCGATCTCGATCCAAGGACTTATAGATCCTCCTGCCTAAGCAAGCTCACTCTAGTTTGTCGTAGTACTTGTTCCCCTTCACACGTGGCATGGCGAAGCACTGGCGGTAGTGCCGCCTCAGCCGGTCCAGGGCTCGCACTCTGATCCGCAGCCGCAGCCCCTTCATTCTGTCGACCAAGGCTCTGAAACCCTTCTGCAGCTTCTTGGCCTTGCCAAGGCTGATCAACCTCCTCTTGCTCTTCTTCCTCACTGCGACAACAAAGAAAAAAAGAACACCCATCATCACCCCATGTCCCCATCCACGCATGGATGAAAGATAGCAACCAGGATCTGCAGTATCTGTTTGCATGGTCCTAAGCTAGCAGAAATCGCTGGACCATTTGGCAGCAGCATCAATGGCTATCATTTCGAATTCTGAATATGCCAAAAGTGATTTGATGGCTGCCTCAGCTTAATTCAGATGCCCAACTAATCACGGCCGACATCCTATTTCTCCACAGGGCAAATAAGTAGTAATTGGATGACAGACATGTGCCGAGCTGCCGTATACAGGGCTCCTTTTTGTACTATGTTTTAATCCAAAACGGCTCCCGAGGAACATGTCCATAAAAAGGACACTCTAAATGCCAAAAAACAATTTAAAAATTTAAACACTGTAAATGTCTATTTCCCATGCTCACACATAAATTTTCTGGAAAACAATAAGTAAAATAATTGGTGTTTTATGGCATTGTTTTTGTTTTTCTTTTCTAGGACATTACATAAGTCTTTATTTTGATCCCCCGAAAGAAAAATGTAGATCACATCAAAGCACATATATATGTGGACAAAACTTTGCACGCACATACTAGACATATAACCTGTGAATTTTATTTCAGTTCTTCTAGTTTTAAATATATGTGGTTTTCTATTAAGAAAACGAGCTTGGGAGCTAAAGGACCTTTCAAAGGATTTGCACTATGCTCTCTATGACGAATTTGTATACCTTGTAATTTCTTCGTGTTGTCGCTTCCTCTTAGCATTGCACCTTGGATCACCTGCCATTCAGCGAACACATAATGTTAACTTTTGTTCTCTTAATTATTGGATGAATTTAGTTTTGGTTCTTAAGCTCTAAATCTAGACAAAATTGTCCCTCAATTTTCAACACTGAATAGATTTAGCCCCTTAGTTTTCTAGCACATGAGGAGCTCAGTCGAGCCTCACTCACTTGTTGGGAGTGGATATACTTCAAGTCCTCGTGGATACGAATTTGGGCTCCTTATTTATAATAATTTCAGAGTTTCCCCTGTAGTTATATTTGAAAATAATAATAGGTTTAGAAAATACACAACGTCCTTTTAAAGACGATAAGTTTCCGCATAGTTGGATTTTTTTGTAAAAATAGAAAACTTTGAGAAAACCAGAAGTTTGAATAAAATTTACTCATACTGCTAAAATTTGAAAGAAGAACTTATCGAAGCAAGAAAATATTAAATGATTGTGAAAAAATATAGTGATTTACCATGAAGATTCCTAAATTGTTTGAGATTTTAATCCAGTTACATTTTTGCTGTATATTTTTTGTTAACATTTCTCTCGTTTTTAACACTCCTAGATTTTGTAGTAATGATTTTTTCAATATATCTTAAATTTCCTGATCTTAAATAGATTTTATTATTTAGGTGAGAATATTCTTGCTTTTGAAGATATTTGTAATGAGCGATATCACATATGCGACACCGCCGGAACATCATTGACCAAATCACTTTGAGTAGTGTGAGTGACTAATCCATATTTGAAAGTGAAGGGTCAAGTTTGTATGGTTGTAGAATCTGTGGGTCCAAACTAAACTTGTCCAATACTCCACGTGTTTGCTTATCCAGTTCCAGCTATAGTAGTATTGTATTGCTCCCGCAATGGGACAAACACCTAAAAGTACATCTACGATCCCTGAATGGATTTTGGATGAGTCATGACAAGGTAATTCGGGAATCATGTTAACATTTTATTGATCATGGAAAATACAATTAATGGGTCAATGGTTGGTGAAACTTCCAAAATTTAGAAAAATGTATAGGCTCCTACATAGTGTAACTTTTATTTGGTGAATCCTAAGTATGCCGTACTATCAAGAGGGAACTCCCTCCCTCACACACACACACGAAGTTCCACAAAGTCTATCTATAGATTAAGGCAGAACGAAATGACGGCCTCACAACGCAGGATCATGTGCATGAAAAGTACATCTAGGTCGATCTAAATAATATTATTTGATTCTCAACTATTCATAATTTTTTTGTGAGAATGTTTCTGATTTTCTCCTTGATTTATTATTCAGTATGATGTATTATTTTGTACGTGATTCAATACTATTCTCTTATATGAAAAGGTCGAATTGACTACATTCTCACAAAGGAGGTCTTTCACGGGCTTATTGATACAGAAACTAGAACTTGGGAGGAGGAGATGCTCAACGACTTGTTCTGGCCAGTGAATGTGCAAAGAATCCTGAACATTCCACTCTCAATGAACATGATGGAAGATTTTGTTTCATGGCATTATAATAGGAATGGCATATTCACGGTTAGATCAGCCTATCACATTGAGTGGGATCACCAACATGGACGCAAGCTTAGGAGAACAAATTTATTTGGGTCCTCAAATGCTTCACCGGTTTGGAAGACAATCTAGTCAATGAGAGTGCTAGCAAAGATCAAAATTCATTGTTGGCGATCATTGTGGGGTGCTATATCTTGCCTAGGGGTCCTAGCGAATAGACACATGCACAGCAATTCTCAATGCCCTTTGCGCAAGTTGGTATTGTGAGAGTATATGCCACACATATTTTCTGTGCCCGCGGGTCAAGGAGGTGCGGGAACATCTCGAAATGGCGATGTTTATCAACGATGCATGCACTACTGTAAGAGAGGGATCTTCCGTATTGGGGAGACTTCTCCTTAATAGGACGACGACGGCGCCGTTATTACCAGAGGTTTCCCAGAGGCAGAGCTGATATCTACCACTATATGGTATGTTTGGTGAGAACGCCGTCAGGTAACCCACGGTGAATCAATTCAACAACCAGTATGAACATCTCAATCTATTTCAACTTTAGCCACTGATAGGATCTGTGATCCTACCAGACCGGTTACGTAGATTGTAGGGGTGGAAGTGTGCTGGACGAGGGAGAGGAAGGCGGCGCCGGCGGCTGGCCGCCGTCGCGAGGTTGGAGGAAGGCGGCGCAAGGGAAGAAACGGCGGCTAGGGCAGGGAAGACCGACTCCTCAAGGAGTCGGCAATAACGATCTATAAGATCTGTTTATTGCTTGATTTCTCACGTACGTTTACAGCAGTATAAATAAGCTAATGAAAAGGATAAATGGGCTAAGCCCCTAATTTAGGCCCACTAATGGGCTTCCTCCTACTATAGGCCAAACCGGTCATAACATCTCACCCCGCCTTCTCAAACAGCTCGTCCTCGAGCTGGATAGCTGGAAACTGCTGGCGGAACTCATCCCGGAACGGCGTCGGCATTGGAGACGGCCGCGTCAGCCAGCCCAGCTGCGACAACATCAGCTGCAATGTCGTCTACGGTCTCCAAGTAGAACAGGCGTGGACAAACGTGGCCTGGTACGTAGAGCTCGTCGCAGTTGAAGCACAACCCTTTACGACGGCGCTCGAGCTGTTCGGCCGTGGTCAGCCGACGGAAAGGCCGCGTCACGGCTGGATCGGAGTGCCCCGCATGAGTCACGGCCGTGAGCGCCTGGCCTGGTGGTGTCGGTGGAGGGCGGGTGGCTGGCCGAACATCGCTGGCCGGGAAGGCCTGCTGCATGGCCCGTGCGCGCTGCTCGAAGGCGCGAGCGTAGTACATGGCCGACTGCAGGTCCTGGGGATCCCGCATCTCCACGTCGACGCGAATGTGGTCCGGCAGTCCGCCAATGAAGAGCTCGGCGCGCTGCTGCCCCGTCACCCCGGGCGCATGGCATGCGAGGGCCTGGAAGCGATCGGCGAAGTCCTGTACCGTGGTGGTGAAGGCCAAACGCCCGAGTTCCGCCAAGCGACTGCCGCGAATCGGGGGGCCGAAGCGTAGAAGGCAGAGCTCGCGGAAGCGGTCCCATGGGGGCATGCCGCCCTCGTCCTGCTCGAGGGAGTAATACCATGTCTGGGCGGCGCCGCGGAGGTGGTACGAGGCGAGCCAAGTCCGGTCCGAGGCAAGGGTGCGCTGCCCTCGGAAGAACTGCTCTCATTGGTTGAGCCAGTTGAGGGGGTCCTCGACGCCGTCGTACGTGGCGAAGTCAAGCTTGGCGTAGCGTGGGGGGGTTGGGCCGGCGGCGCCCTGGACGGGGTACTCCGCGCGGCCAGCGGAAGGCTCCGCAAAGCGCGAGTATGCCGGCTCCGGAAAGGAGGGCCTCGGAGGGTCCCCGGCAGCCGTGTAGACGGGAGGAGGCGCCGACGCGGCCGAGTAGACGGGCGGGGGCTCCGTCGCGGTCACCCATGCCGGGAGCCGCGAGGGCGACAGCGGAAACAGCACCCGCTGGATGGGAACGCCCTGGGGCTGCGAGGCGGGCCCGGCGCTCGGGGCCGGCTGCCACGACGACCACGGCGGTGGAGGCGGCGAGGCCGGGGGCGGGGCGGGCACGCCCTGGACGGGCGGAAACGTCGGCGCGGCCGAGTAGGCGCTAAGGGCCGGCGGCAGCGGCGGCGTGGTCATCCCCTGCGTGCCGATCAGGTATAGGCGGATGCCTTGGACCGCGGTGGCGAGATCGCGGATGGCCGTCGAGACCTCCTACTGCGAGAGGAGGGGAGCGACGTCGAAGGCCTCCGCCATGGATGTCGCGGCTCCCGTGGAGGGCGGCGGCTGCAAGGGCGGCTGTGCGGAAGGCGGCGGGTTGGGCGGCGCGGAGGTGGTGGTGGTGGCCGGCGAAGACGACATGACCGAACGAGGACAATCTGATACCAAATTGATAGGATCCGTGATCCTACCAGGCCGGTTACGTAGATTGTAGGGGTGGAAGTGTGCTGGACGAGGGAGAGGAAGGCGGCGCCGGCGGCTGGCCGCCGTCGCGAGGTTGGAGGAAGGCGGCGCAAGGGAAGAAGCGGCGGCTAGGGCAGGGAAGACCGACTCCTCAAGGAGTCGGCAATAACGATCTATAAGATCTGTTTATTGCTTGATTTCTCACGTACGTTTACAGCAGTATAAATAAGCTAATGAAAAGGATAAATGGGCTAAGCCCCTAATTTAGGCCCACTAATGGGCTTCCTCCTACTATAGGCCAAACCGGTCATAACAGCCACCAACTATGCAAGAGCAAGGAAGAAGGAGCATCAGGGTATTGCTGGCAATGGGTGGGTGAAGCCAAAGGAGGGCTATATGAAGCTAAACGTAGATGCATCATTTCATCCGGACAGGGGTACACGGGTAACTGGCTCCATTATCAGAGATGAGCAAGCACCCCGGACAGAGGCAAAACAAACCCGTGACCCCCTCGCGTCGTCTCCTCTGGGCGACCGGGGGGGCGAACCCTAACCCCCGCCGCCGCCGCCTCTTCCCCACCTCTCCTCCCTCCCCTCGCCGTCCCCTGAGGCTGCTGCCGGCGAAGCCCCGCAGAGCCGGTGAAGGGGGCGGCGGGGATCTATGCGCGGGCTCCCTTGGCGCGGTGGCACGGAGGTTGGCTGCCGTGTGAGGGGGGCATGGCCTCCGCCACTGGCTGCTCGGCAGCCCTCCTCCCCACGTCCTCCTCTTCGGCTCGGCCTCGCCGGTGCTGGACGTTGGTGGCCGGCGGCTAGGGTGCTGCCCGTCGCGGCTTTGGCTGGGGCCATGGATCTGGGCGGCGGCCCATCTGGCGTGGCGACGACGTGCTCGCGGCGGGCGGCGTCGCGGGTGGCTCGGCCGTCCGCCTCGTCCTCTTGGGAGGTACGACCGCGGCGGGCGGCGGCTGCGGCTTGGAGGTCCTCCTCCTCGTCAGATCTGGTGCGTGTCTCTGTCTCCCCGTCCGGATCTCTCTCCTCCACCGGTTTGATTGAGGGCGGCGGTTGCTCCCTGTCCTCGAACATGGTGGGTGTTGGTGGTTTGCTTGGGACCTGGGGAAACCCTAGGTCGGCTGGCTCGGCCCAGCAGCGGCGACGCCTTCGGGCGCCGTTCTTCCTCCTTGGAGGCGTGGCTGATGTCCCCTGTTTACACCCCGACCTAGCTCCCGGGCGAAAGCCCAAAATCCCGCGGATTGGGCGACGTCGACGTGCTGCACGCCGTGTCCTTGTTGGAGGCGTCGCCTAGGGAGTGTGGTGCTCGGTGAGAAGAGTTGAAGGCGGGAGCTTTGACATGTGCAGCTGCTTCCGGTGGCTTTCCTGCCTCTCTCAGGTTCTCCAAGGTCGGCAATGGTTTGGCGGATGTGGTGTGCTCCCTTCCTTCGGTGGTCGTGGTTTGGGGCTGTCCCGGGGCTCGAGTCCAACTCCTCTCCAGCTCTCGGGTGAGCTGATCTCATGTCCGATGGTTCGACGCCTTCGAGCCTAGGCGAGAGGGTAGGGACCCTCTTCGGCGTGAGAACAGGAGGGTGTCTGGTGCTTGCAGACCAGGGTGTCTTCCTCGACCACAATCTCCATCCTGCTTTATGGCAGTGCCTTGTCGTGCCTTCCGTTCTTGATGTCTTGGTGCCGGAGCGTGGTAGTCTTCACCTTGCAAGTTCCTTCGGTGCTTGCGTGTAGTGTTGAGTTGTAAGCTGTTCGGGGTGCTCCCTTGTATCGTTCGGCCGTTGTGGTGTGTGGTGTGTGGTGTTGTGTTGTGGGTGGGTGGCCTTGTGTAATCCCTGGCCGGTTGCTGGCTTTGTTAATTCAAAGTCGGGCTCCTCTGAGCCTACTGTTTAAAAAGAGATGAGCAAGGCTTCTTCGCGGCTGGCCGCAACTGTATCATTCCTTTTGTCGAAGATGTGTATACTGCTGAAGCATGTGCACTGTGCGATGTCTCTGGCTGAGGCCATAGGGTGCAACAAGATGATCATGCATTCGGGAGGTCATTTAGGTGATGAGGAATGGAGGTAATACATTCAGCCCAATGGCAGCTATTTTTGAAGATTGCATCTTCTTTTGCCGGGGCGAGTTCACCGAGGTGATTTTCGAGCATTGCCCTAGGGAAGCTAACATGGCGGCTGATCCGTTAGCTAGTAAATCAGATGGCCCTCTTCCAGCTATTTGGAAAGAGGATCCTCCGGATTTTCTAGTTGATGTAATTTTGAATGATGTATCTGTGTTCTCCAATTTAATATAAATAGCCATTACGGCTTTCCCTAAAAAAAGGACCTAAGAACACAATCCTAAAGTAATTACTTTCTTAATAGGAGAAAAATGCTACTCCGTACTAGATCAAACTCAATTTGCATTATTTTTGTTGGAGTAAATCAGTTTTCATTAAGTTAGAAAAAAATAGATCAAGAAGGGCGAAGGAAGGAAGCGAAATCCATACCTCCGTCAAGCTTTCCTGCCGCTTTCGCATCCTGCTCTGAATGTAGCTTCGGGTGCACTGCAGGGAGTCGTCAGCAAATCCAGGATCGATCAACAGGCATAATATAAGACATAGCCAGCGTGAGCTGACATCTGGGACCGATCGACCTCACCTTGATGTGGTACTTGATGTAGGACTGGAAGTTGAGCAGGATCCACGCCGTCTTGGCCGCCCTGTTCCGCTTCACGTGCCGCTCGAAAATGTCTGCACATCGAAGCATCGATTATACTTCGTGACGACAAGAGGAAACAAGTCACGTTGCAACAAACTAAGAGTCGCGTACCGAAGGAGACGAAGCCGCCGTTGGTGGTGAGGTGGTGCACAGACTCCCCACGCAGCTCCGGCGGCGGGATGGCCGACCAGCTGCACTTGGGCGCCTTCGAGTACGAGTTGCCAGCCTCCTGCAGCTCCTGCCGGTGACAGGTAGTGTATCTAAGGTTTCCAGTATCGGGATATCAGGTAGTATTGTTTTCTCGTCAGTAGTATCTAATCGTAGAATCCTATCGTGGTATCATGAATTCATGATACTATGAGATTTTCTTATTATCTAACATATCAAAAAGAAAATCTCAAATGCATTTTAAAAAGGCCTCCTGCAGCCACCTGCCGGTGACAGATGGTGTATCACTTCCCTTCAGGTAACGGGTACGCGACAGCTAGCTAGATGGGTGATGCGATTAGATGGTGTTGGGCACCAACCTGAAAGAAGGAGGTGGCGACGGCCAGGTCTGTGTCGTCCCGGAAACGCATGGGAAAAATGGCGTTTATCTTCCCCGGCTGCATGCACCCGCCAAGAACCGCACCATCACCATTAGCAAGCGAAGCAAAACGATCGAGCTTTGTCTCCATGGAAAACTGACGACGTACCGTTCTGCTGACGAAGAAAGGGTCGCGGTGGTTGTACACGAGCTTGGTGGCGCCGGAGGCGCCGAGGTTCCCCAGGATGTGCTTCAGCTGCGAGCTCAGCACCACGGACTGCAGCCGCGACACCTGCCGGATCGCCTTGGCGCGGTCTTTCGGCCGGGCCAGGCCGGAGAAGTTCAGCTTCAGCGTCAGGGCGTATCCATCTCTGCTCGGCTCCACGATCTCCGCGAACTTGCAGTACGCCTTCCTCGTCTCCTCCAGCGTGAATTCCGGCAAGACCGTCGACGGCGAGGCCTCGTGGGAGAGGGAGGGCGTGGATATCGACAGGTGCACGTTCTCAGGGTCCGACGCCGAAGCCTGCATGCACGATCATCGATCAGGCAGAGCGTGTCAGTGCAAAAAAGAGTAATACTACACGCTTCCGTGAGTGATTGCTTTATTTCAAAATGGGAGGAGCACCTGTACGTGGTACTTTATCGATCCAAACTCGAAGAAGGTTTGGTCAACTGGCATAGGTGTTTCAGCACTGCAAACATCGAAATATGCATGAATTCAGTCTAAATACAAAGGGAAAGATGAGTTAACGGGCGACGCACCTCTGCAGCCTCGTCAGGATTTCTACCAGGGCTCGCGACCCGCTGCTGAAGAAGGCCATGGCGCTGGCGCTGGCGCTGTCACCACCGCCGAGGATCCATGGGGCTTCCCTTTTATCAAGGTCTTGGTGACTTCCTGACTGGTGAGGGTGGGTAAATAGTAGAGGTACATATGCTCTTTGACATGAGGGGATCTCGTGAGAACTTCCTGAGACTACATTGCACCAGCAAAGGGCAATGGTGACTGCCTGAAGGGGACCTTTCCTGTTGTTGATTGGTAGAATGTCTCAGAAGCAACCTAGCTAGTGACCTCAGCCCTTTTCTCCTTGCTTTGTCTCCAATTCACTCCACAATCATTTTCATGCTCTCCTTTTCAATTGCTGTAGCAGTGAGTAATTAAATACATAGCCAAAATATACAGTATATATCCTTGAAGAGCACCCAAAGATGTAAAACCATTTTCCTGAGTGAAATCCATCCACTGGGGCTTTTAGACCAAAACCCCTAAGATTTCTTGTGATAAATTAACCCTCAGATCCAACCCCTAAGATTTATTTTGATAAATTAACCCTCAGATCCAACATAGTATTATAGAGCAAAACCCTTAAGATTTCTTTTGATAAATTAACTCTCAGATCCAACATATTATAGAGCAAAACCCAGGGTACAAGTTTCGTTACATCATTTCTTCTAGAAGAAAATTTGGACCAGCTGCACTAGTTGGCAGGTGAAACAAATTAGTATTTTTAGGCAAGAAAAATAAGAATATGACAACATCAACTCAGCGACAGTAAATTAGAGATAAATCAAACAGTATTGATTTTGTTTAGTTGAGCGCTCATGATACAACATTCAAAACATATTTTGTATCAAACACATGTCCATCGCATCCTAACCCATATAGCTTCAGTACAATGTCACATGGGAAACTCCACTTTGCAGAAGGCGATGCTATCCAGAACCCATGTATGAGCAAGAGCCCTGCAGCCAACTGTTGCTGCCAGTTCTTCAGCCTCGGCCCTTCTCTTCTCCATAACCAGCTCAATGTTGGCCTGATCATCTCCAGGAGGAACCTCCATGTTGTAAAGAATCAAGGATGTGCTGGAGAGACCAGCCTTGTCCAAGATAGATCCTCCTGCCATGGCAATCAAGTTTTCAAGGTCCGCCATAAACATCGGCAGGACATCACCAATAAAGTAGAAGGCCAGCCCTGAAAACAGTCTTGGTGCCTAGAGAACAAAAGGAAAATATATGCACTCAATAGTCTATTAAGATTTGTTTTGCTAATTTTCTTGAAGAATTCAAATACAAACCTTTTGGATTGCTCGTAGTCTTCCTGTGCGAGGGCCATCAACAGAGCCATGAACATCAGAACTGATCTCATATGGCTCCTCAGGGACTGGTTCTCTAGCCTCCAGGCAAGCTTTCAGCCCTAAATGTCAAAATATAAGTTGTGTAAGAACTCCATTTCAAAAGAGGGAAGTTAACAGTATAGCAAACAAAAAGTGCAGCTGTGCAGGTGCAATTTCCACACAGCGTGTAATGTTCTATCAAGCTTAAATAATTGTGTCAAACATGTGCAATGGCCAAAAGACATGGGACCAACTCAAGAGAAGAACTTGGCCCTGAGGACTGTACTTACAATTTACATTGAGAACCCATTTCCCAGCTAGTATGGCCAGGAGAACCTTCAGTGTCCTACCACATGCACCCTTTTCATCCGTATTAGCGACTACATGAGTCACATTTGGCGTCCAGTTATTAGTTACTGTGATGCCAGTTTGAGCCTGGAACTGACCCAACACTTCCTGTGAAGTTTCCAAAGATAAAAAGACAGCATCATCATCAAAGCAGTTATATCATGTAATAGTATGTAGAGGTATAATCAAATAACCAAGAACTACCTTGTCTCGGCCAGAGAGGGCAGATCCGCATATCACCCATTCATTTGCTAAAAAAGGTGAGGCTGTCCAAAGTTCATTTCTTTCCATTGGAAAAGGTGAGTTCAAATCGCCAAGAATAGCATCAGAAGATGATCTGGCAAATTGAGGAAAAGAAAACAGTTCATGAGAAGGTACAAACAGATATAGCAAAATACCGCTATAAATAACAAGCACTGAGAACATACTGTTGAAGCTGGGCCTTCTTTTTCGATTTTGGTTTCTCACAGGGCAGCTTCTTTGATGAATGGGAAGGACACAGCATAACAAACTTTTCCTAAAGCACATCACATTCATTTGATTATAAAACTTGACAAAACATTCTGTCAAAACCACAATAAGGAAGTGCATTTTAACTTGGTACAGATTGAGAATGCAGATTTAAAGACCTACTTCGTCCCATCGGCAGCCTGGGATCCCATGGGCACATGGGAAATGAAAGCTTTGGCGGCAGCTCCTAACAAGGCAGCCTAGTGCTGCACCTTTTAATCCACAAACACTGCACTTGATCTTCGAAGAACGCGCCAACTCATTCTCCAAATTCTTCACAATATCACCATCAAAGAATGCTTGAGGAGCCCTATATAGGTATGATAATATTGTAAGACATTTATTTTTACTTGAGAAATATGGTACCAAAATAATCACAGCAGAGATATTATCATCAAAGCCAAAAGACAAGCAATGCTACAAAAATGTAAAGTTTAGCATCTGCCAAATGCTACTCAGATGAATTGTATGTTTTCAGCCAGAGAAGTAAGTTTATTTATGGTTCAGGGAAAATTAAAAATAAGCTCAAAATTTGCATGGAACATACCATTCAGTACATTTCTCATGGACATGCAGAACATTAGATTTCCAAGCTTGATCATCCTTCACTGGTTCTCCATTCAGATAGTGCAACAACGGGCCAGCACACTGAGTTGAAAAGAACATTAGGTAACAATCAGCAGCATGGCAACTGAAAAACTGGGGATGAATACAATAACAATCAGTATTTGCCCATTGACTGACCTTGCTGATTTCAGGAGAGTGACAAAATTCACATTTCCAGGAGTCAGTCATAGTTCGTTGTTCTGCATTGATGTTTGCAATTACATCAGTTTATTTGCCTTCCATTCCAAAATATCCAGTGAAATGAGTTAAGAGAAAATACGTACTTTCACTCTGATCTGTGGACTTTAGCCTCTTCGGTTCCCTAGTATGGTCATCCGTTACATCAGGTACTCTTTTCGACTCGTTTTGAGGAGGGGATCTGCTTGCTACCTGACAAATGACCAATTTAAGGAGTGAGATTTTTAGTTTTTTACTATAAAAAGAATATACAAGATGCAAGGAGAATAAATTGAATTGATTCTACACTAAAACTATTTCTTGTTAACAGGTTTAAGAAACTTTATACTTTAAATATTTTTTTTCTAAAATGACCCCAAAATACTACTATGACCCATTCATGTTGGATGGGTGCCCTTATGTCCAGCCATCAATGCCTCCCAACTCTGGCTGCACGGTAGGAGACTACTGTGTCTGCTTTGGGCCATCCTTCAAAAGGGCTTTGCTCCCTGAACATTCTCGGCTGGGAACTTCAGAAGGAGTGGAACTGTGGTGTTTTCTAGCAAATTTATTTCCCTCCTCCTATTATGGTTGCAAGGATCAAGGACAGGGCCAGGGCTTCAAATCATCGCTGGTGCAAACAACCTTGCAAGTCTTCCTGCTAGGAGTATGTAATCGGTTGGCAGGGTTAGGCCCAGCGGTTGGTTTGGCCGATCCGCTTTCCATGTACGCATCCATCATCTTATTTTCATTAATATAATTGGCAAAGCTTTTACCATTTCAACAAATAAGTACAGTAAATTTTCTACATAGCAAATAACTATGTAATTTTCAATAAAGAGTGAGGTTGTTGATAAGTAAAATATAAAAGACGACAATAACTGCACAAATCAAGTTATTTATAACCAAATATTATCTTTTGTCCTTACAAAAAATCTTACTAGCATGTATATGAGTGACGTGTTATGGACCTTGGTCCACAAATATTTTGGGTAGGATAAAGGTTCAAAGACCAGGGATAGTGGCAACCTAGTTCTTTATTATATCAATTAACATGAACCACAGGTCAGATTTCAATAGAAGCTCTTGGCTAGACCCAAAATATATTTACCTAGTTTAATTAGAGACTACTTAATACAGCGACTCAATTTTATACAACATTGAAGACTCTTTCTATCTTCAGGTATACTTTATCCTGCACCTTCCCAAGTAGCCATATCCATCCCTATTATGTCGGCCAACTTGCTGCACAGCCCCTGTACATAGGGGCCGAAAGCCCATAACTGAAAAGTACTCCCTCCGTTCTTTTTTAATTGACTCAGATTTAGTACAACTTTGTACTAAATTTGAGTCAATTAAAAAGGAACGGAGGGAGTATATCCTAATTAAGCGCACATACATGCTACATGTATCATGTGACATCCTAATGTTAAATGCATATATCACAGTATTGATTCTTAAGAAAAATTAAGGGTGGCATTTGGGACATTCTTTATTTTGTTTGACCAGGTATAGGATTGGAGCTCTTTAAAAACAAGTCTTTTTAAGAATGTTCCTATGCATAAGATGAAATATTACCAACTCTCCTTCCAGGTCATTGCTGTCACAGTCCAGATCCCTAGTGCCATCAGAAGATTGAGACGACCTACATGGTCCCTTGTGTACAAGAACCGTTGGCTGAACGGCCACATCATTAGCTTGGTTCGATGCAGGGTTCATTGCTTTCTGACCATCCACAACTGCTTTTGCAGGTCCAGTTGATTGGCTATATAGCAGCTTTGAAGCAACAGAGTTGTAAGAATTTTTGTTCCCCGGTTCTGGAGTTTGTTGAGATGCAACTGGCAAAAAAAATAAGAGTTCACCAAATCAATTAACATTTGGTCTTAGAACTACCAGAAAACTTGTGCTTGATATTCTGAGAGCATTGAAAAAACTGGTATTGGTCAGTGATGTACCAGGAATGTCCCCTTGAGTCCCCTGCTGCGCGACCATGCTGCTGAGCGTAGAGCTGAGGCTCCTGTGGATTTTCACTACTGCCTCAAGGTTATAAGCAGGCCTTAAATCTGCAAGCAGTTTGATATCAGGTAAGGTAAGTGGCTGGTCAGGAACCAGTACTCATAAACATCCAAGTATTCCATGATGTTTGTACCTTGAGATTGGTAGGGTATTTTGCAAATTGCGCAGCTGTAGCCATCCATGGTCTGTGTCGTCGCACATGTGCTGGAGAATTCAAGAAATTCGTGACGATGCGGTATGAGCAACAGAGAGAACAGCGCATCGGTTCGGTTGTCAGGACAGTAACAAACCTGCAGGACGTGTGGGAACATGGTAGCATCGTAGGCGCGCTGAGCAACTTGAGGCTGCGAAACAAGGAAAGGAAGGAGATCGTCAGTCGATACAGATCCAGAAGGAGCGGCGGACGGCGGACGGCGGACGGCGGACACACTAGTTCAGTTTAACATCTCGTTTGTAAAGGGACAAGCCCCCACCAATTTATCAGATCCAACACTAGTAGGCCGGCAGGCAAGTTGAATATCACGACCGCAGAAATCCTACTATCGGCACTGGTATATGGGATCCTCGCGAGTCGCGAGAAGCGAAAAAGATGACACATTTGGGCTCTGGGCTACAGCTCTAAGCAAATCCTAGAAATCCTTTTAGGTAGACCGCATCTAGATCCAGAGAGAATAGGCAGGGGTGGGAGAAGATCGTGGAGGCGAGGCGATGTACGGTACCAGACGGGGCAGGTGAGCTCGAGCTCCATCTTCTGGATGTTGAGCACCAGCGGGTTGAGGAACCTCCTCATGGTGCTCGCCATCTCCTCCGCTCGCGACCACCACGCTCCTCCTCCCTAGCACGGAGCACTCTGCCTCTCTAGCCTAGCCTCCGTACCACTGTCTGAGCGAAAGGATTGTTCTTTGGCGGCGCTGGCTGCTCGGGATCGGCTGAAATACCCGGGGCGGCTGCAAGAAATGGGGGGAAAGAGGGTGGCGGGAAGGGGGGAAACGTTTTGTGGACGCGGTCGGAACTCGGAGTCATGGCTTCCGCGGGAAAATTTGGGCGGAGCGCGGCGGGGAGTTTTTGGGTGCGGATGAAAATGGCAGTGATTTGGAGCGGGAGGCGCAGGGTAGTAGGGTCGGCGGCGGTCAAGTTTCAGACATGTTTGTTTTTCTGGAAGGAGGGTGTCACATCGGGCAGTCTGAAGACCTAGTAATCAGTGGTGAGGGCTTGGGCCATGCCGGCCCAGGAGAGCCGTTGCTTTGGGCCATGGGCTTTCTGGATCATCCCCATGCTCTTGGGCCTCATGGGCTAGTTAGTGCGACCCATGACCCAGGCGGAGCCAAGCTCACTAGCACGGCTCCGTCCCAGGTAGATCCAAGTTCCTTAGCCGTTTCCTAACAATAATTAGAAGTGGTTCATGCACCTGAACCAAGGTTATAGAACCCAACAGAGATTTGCATGATCTCAAACTGACACCAAGGGAGACTCAACACAGTTATTTTTTATGTTATTTTATTTTCATTTGGATGGTTATGTGTCAACAAATAGAAGATGTACCTTAGCATGTCTCTATTCTTCTAAACTTGTTCTTAGCTATTCCTAGGCATAACTCTTTTGAATCGGGGTGACACGTCAACATAGAATGTGAGCTCGGTGTGGTTCGTACCTTCGGCGACGTGCCATACATGTCCTCGCTATCACCATTGTGGTGATAGAGTAGAGTGATGGAAGACATAGTATAGCTTTTCATATTGTATTTTATAAGGTTTTTTTAATTTGTTAACTTATAAACTGTTTTTTTATCATGAAATATAACTTGTCATAGATTTTGTCATCAATCATTGCTATATTATTCTATTTATATTTGCAATGTGCTTCCACGACAGCTTGAGATGTTTTTTTATCATGACGTACAACTTGTCATAGATTTTGCCATCTATCATTGCTATATTAGTCTATTTCTCTTTGTAATGTGCTTCCTCTGCAGTTTGGATTCCTGGGTGCGATCTAATACCAACAAGCATCAAGTTGTAGCTCACAACCATAGACCGGAAGAGCATCCAGACTCTCTAGGGAATCACAACGAACTTCTCACATGCGCCAAATAAGGCCCGTCAGTGGAGCGCCTTATATCTGACGGGTTTCGCACGAATCAGTCACTCGAAGTCATTTCTGACAAGGTTAGGGTGTAGGGTGGCTGTCTGCCGGAGCAGGGGTTTAACCGTTTAAGTGCCTATCAACGACAATTTCGTGCACATAACCATCTAAATGGAAATAAGCATAAAATAGAAAAGAATTATATTGAGTATTCCTTGGTGGCGGTCTGAGATGATGCTAATATCTCTGTTGGGTTCAATAAAGTTGGCCCTCAATAGGTGCATAAACCACTCCCATTTGTGGTTAGAAAATGGCTAAGGACATTGGCTCCACCTGGAGACGTGCTACTAAGTTTTGTTCCACCTCAGACGGCGTTGTGCTTTTGAGCTTGGCTCCACCTGGGATAGAGTTGTGCTATTGAGTTTGGCTCCACCTAAAACAGCGTCGTACTTCTTAGCTTGGCTCCACCTAGGATAGAGCCGTGATACTAAGCATGGCTCCATCTGTTGCGGAGCCAAGAAAAAGTTTATTTTGTGATATCTTTTCGGAATCAAGTTATTTTGTGAGATCTTTCTAGATTTAGGTCAATTTTGTGAAAATGGTGGCAGGCGATGGTTCATCCGAGCATCTATAACAGTTGATATAGGTGTAGAATAAGTGGCACAAACTACCTCTACTCCGTGTCGATTAATACGGACCGGAGGGAGTACATTACATTGAATCAAATAATTGTTTCAGTAGATGATATATACCTTAAAAGCCCTAAATTTTTTACATTGACATACAAATTTCGTACAATGTGATGCAAATATAACTTGTGATGTATCATAAAAAAAAGGTTGCGCGAGGAGCCGGCACAACTCAGCCTCCAGCACATTGGCACCGCGACGACGAGGCCGTCGTCGAGGTCGCCGACAAAGGGGTTCTTGAGCTTGGCGAGCGCATGTGCGAGGTTAGCCACGAAGTGCGGGTCAGCGAGGCTGCGCTCCCCGAGGTACTGGAAGATGATGGTGAGCCACTGCGTGGCGAGGCCGCTGTTGTCATCGAGGAAGCTGAGTGCATCCTCGAGCCGTCCCACAGACGGCGAGGTACCCGGGCAGGTCCTACACGATGGTGGCAGCATCCGCCAGCAGCCAGTTCATTTGGGCGGTGAGGTTGGAGTTATCGGCCAGAAATAGAGCTATCCTGGTTGGTCAATCTATTGGGTGAAATTAATTGGTTTTTTCTATCTTGTACATGTACGTCTAGTGCCCTATTCGAAGTAATTTGGATAAATTTAGATAAATTCAATAGTAATTCAAAATTGTAATTGTGAATAAGTGTGGCCTGACGGGGGAGGAGCCGATGAATTGTACAGGCAAGGCGTGCGCGTGCACGTGCCACGGCTGCTCAGTCGCAGACCCAGTTTGCGGGCGGTCGGGGCAGGGCGCGATGCTGCTGCCGGTCACGACGACCATGGGCCGTGCCCGGCGACACGGGGCAGCTGCCCGGGCTCGCTCGCTCGAGGCTGTTTAGGCGTGTCGATGAGCTAATGGATTTTCCAGCTCGTTTCATCCTAATTTGCCCGGGCAGATAACTATTCGGCCTCACCTGGTACGACAGGGCCCAGCAGCCCATAAATCAGCCCAACGAGCTAGCTTTGCTCTGGGCTGCAACCGCTAACCGACGCCAATTAGCTACATCGCGTCCACAAAGTGCAGCGTGTGTAAAAAGACAAAACTCAGCACTAAAAGCAAAACTTTTTATAAGATTTTTTTCTCATTTTTACATAGGTCACAAAAATATTGGTTTTTCGTGAAACTTATTGAACAAACATATATTATGGAGATGTACTTGTAGAATTTTTTGTCAAATTTTTTTAACACTTGAAAATATATTCTTCTGCTAGAGGCATCATATGTACCCGGGAACCGAATTGAATTTCCGATCGGTACTTACATTTTCCATATTATATATATATATAAACATATAGAGTTACAATTTTAATTTTTATTCAGATTACGGTCCGCCCAGGCTCCAGTTTTTTCCTGGCTCCCACGACGTTGCAATTATGGCCGTTATGGCCTTGCCATCTCTAGGGGATACAGGTCAGTCTGCCAGCTTCAGCTGAGGATCCAAGAGGATAAGAAATCAAGAACGGTTTAATGACTAGCCAAAGTGTTAGCGTACGAGTTGTGCATAAAATGTTCACAAAAGAACCATTAGAGATAAATAGGTAAGGGGTAGAACTGCCACAAAAAGATTTCCATGTAAATCACGTGAGATAGACAGATAGTACGTAAGACGTTTTTTAGGGTGAAACAGTGGGAAAATCCCACTGCAGCCGTTCATTCCCTAATCCATACATCTGAAACCGTGACAAGAATTATGGAACTTAGGTGTGAGGGAGTATATGTTTCGACGGGGTTGTTTTGTTCCAACCTGTTGGATTTATTTTACAATTGAACTGTGTGCGTTGTACTATAAGAGTGTAAATTTACCGCATAAAACCAATGTAAACAATGTGTAGTTATATGATGAATGGGGTTTGCTTGTTTATTTCTCACAATTCGGTTTAATTTACACGGAAAGAATCCAATGTAAACCGCGTGAGGTAGTAGGTATATGGTGGGGGTGGGAGTTGTCCCCCGTCATTCGGTTTAACTTTACAGTTAATGCTCATTTTCTCTAATTAATATGATTATAAAATTCATGTGGGTTCTCTCAACGGGGATGCATTCGGTCAAGTCCATCTGGCCTGCGTATTTTTGGTGGTTACCGCCCTTTTCAAGCGGGTAGATCTGGAAGGCTAAAGTTGGATCAACATGTCGTTTCTTCACTTAGTTGTCTTCATAGTCACATTTTTACGACCGGTAACCTTGAGAGCGTGGTTGGCCTCATGAGCATCAGTGGGTGCTCTACAGCCTATAGTGAGGGACTATACATCATGTTTTTTAGTTGCCTCGCAGTGAGGTTATGTCGGTCTTGACGGGTTGTAATTGAATAACCTACTACCCTTTTATGAATATAACCTACTAACCGCAAGTTGCAACACACCTTTCCATAAAATATTAAATGGAAATAGTGGCTTTTGTATAAACACTATCTCTCTTTGAAAGAACCTAGTGAGGATAGGCATTTTAAAATAAATATTGTTTGTCTTGCATAATGCGAAAATGGACTAGTTGATTATTTTCTTGGCCAAGACTCTCAATTTGTTGCCTATAATCCAATGTGGGTCGGGGGCTTCACTTAAGCACATTTTCACATGTCATATAAAAAATATATATAATAAGATTCAAGAATATATTCATTCCCCTTGGGGTGTTTATCTTGAACTCGCACTTCTCAATACCGATGATCGTTTTCACTTGATGTCATCCTCACATGTGCTTACATGAAATCTTCCTTTTCGATACAAAATCGTAAGTGATACATAACTAACCCAGATAAAAATACCAAACACATATTTCATGGACTAACTACCAAATCTTAGTTGATAATTAGTTACCACACCACTATATCACATGATCCCACAATGGACATCCTTTACACTTTTGTGTTGAACAACTTGAATATAATCTTTGCACTTCATCTTGGTAACATTTATATCTCCTTCAATCTCCATCTTGATGATATCGCGAAGGCAATTATGAAAGCTTCACTTTATCTTCATTTCTCCGAGAATTGATCACCAAATTCTCAAGTTTCTCATGTCTATTTTTGGGATTCACCATGAATATCACGTTGGTCTTCTTCATGCTCTATCATAATCTATCGAGATGCACAATGGATTCTTGACTTGATTACCCACTTTAGGGCTTGATTAATTAACCGTGGCTCAACTCATGATCTCTTGTAACCTTGTCTTGCAATTGTGTCTTAAATCATTCTCGTGTGGTTATTTTGCAAGATCTTGATCATCCATGTTCCAACTCATAGGCCCGGTCATGACTATCTTTTGAGTTCCTACAATGAACTCAATCTTGGTCACTATTCTATCTAAATATGAATTTAACATTTATTGTACCCAGTTTAATCACTGAACACAATCGTCATGCTTCAGAGTTCTCTTCACTTTCTTCTTGTAAGGGTATTTTACCCTTATCCATTATTTTGGTAACTATGACACCGTGCTAGAGTATTTGGACTAATACATGCCTACAAGATAATTCACAGGTATTAGCCAAAGAGGTATAATGGTGTATCGATGGAACAAGAAGGCAACGGGAGACCCCCCCAATTCGATGAAGAATCAGCAAGGTTTGCAGAGTCTGGCCGGTCCCAGATCCGGTCGGACCGGCCCTGGCGCCGGACGACCCGGTCACCAACCGGACCCAGGACCGGTGCCATCCGGACGAGATCCAGTAAAGAATGAAGATTGGCCCGGTCAGTGTCCGGTCGCCAGCCCGGTTTGAACCGGCTGCTCGGTTCCGGCCCGGTCGGACCGGGCTCCAGACCAGGCGTCCTGGTCGGCAACCGGCCTTTGCGCTCGTGCCATCCGGCACTATCAAGTAAAGAATGGCGCCGCCCGGTCAAGACCCGGTCCCAGCTCCGGTTGGAAACCGGCCGGTCCGGTCGGTGGCCCGGTCGGACCGGGCCGTGGACCGGCTCGTCCGGCGCCGCATCCGGTCGACCGGGCTCCTCGAGGAATCTGGCGATGTGGCAAGTGACCAACGGCCATATTTCGAAGTACACTATAAATAGGCCTTCTTCTACCTCTGAACAGTTAGGCACTACACTACAAGCTGTTCTTGAGCTCCTTCTTCCATGCTCCATTGTTAGAAACACCAAAAGCCTCGGATCTCCCTCCTCCTCCACCCAAACTCAAATCCCTCCGGGAAACGATAGAGGAGGACCCGATCTACCGTTCTACCAAGCCAAATCTTATTCCCCCTTGTATTCATCAAGAAGCTTGCTTCCTAGGGTTCCTTGGAAACCCTAGGTGGGCAAGAGGAGTCCGGAAGCATCCGGGCCGTGGATCTGCTCCGGGCAAGATTGTGAAGGTTTGGAGGCTACCTCAAAGTCTACCACAAGTGAGAGAGCTATTCCTTCGTGGGATAGGCTCCGGAGAATAGGGTGAGCCTTCGTGGCGCGGGGAATCCTTCGTGGGACCTCCACTCCTCCAAACGTGACGTACCTTGTTGCAAAGCAAGGGAACACGGGAATACATCCTCGTCTCCGCGTGCTATCGGTTATCTCTAACCGAACTCCTTACTTGTGATTTAATCGCATGTGAGAGCCTTCGTGCTCGAGTTAGTTGTATCCTCATATAGGTTGCTTCACCTAGTTTGCATTAGGCTCACCTTTATATTCCGCAAAGCCTAATATTGCAAAGAAAGAATTAAAATCTGTAGAAACCTATTCACCCCCCCTCTAGGTTTACCATCTCTATACTTTCAATTGGTATCAGAGCCTGGACTCTTTTTAAGGGCTTCACCGCCTTAAGAGTGAGATGGATAAACTATTCGAGGGTCTAGATGATGACTCTAACCTTTCGGTTAAAGAAATGAAATCTAGATTCTTGGCATATGAGGCCGAGAAGAAGAAAAAGGAGGATGAACTACAAAGCCAAATGGCGGAAATGTCCGTCATGCTTAAGAACCTAACTACTGGAGGAGCTCCTAGTGGGGTTTCGGCCTCTAAGGAATCCTTCCATGAAGTTAACCATGACTATCCTAGAAACACTTCACCCATGCCTCATATAAACCATAGTGGGACTGTTCCCCATTTTGATGGAACTCACTTTCCACATTGGAAATCTTCTATGGAATCTCATATTCGCGAGCTGCAGAGTGTGGAGCTATGGGAGATCATTCTTCATGGATACCGGGAGCCACAAGATCCCGTTCGGTTGACCTCCACCGAGTTCTACAACCGTCAACTCAATGCCTCCGCACGTGATAAGATTAGAAGTGGCATCAATCGCAAGCTCCTTGATCAAGTCAATGACATCTGCTCCGCTAAAGAGTTGTGGGATCGAATCGTAGTACTCCAAGAGGGAACCGATTTGATCCAATCATCTCTTTATGAGACCGCAAAGCAAGAAGCTCACCGGTTCATGATTCGAGAAGGAGAATCCATAGCCGATGCCTATGCAAGGCTTGGTGCTCTTAGAGTAAGGATCAAGGGACTTGGTGCTGAGAAGTATGACGACGGCTTTGAGATGAATGAAGGATTCATAAAGTCCAAGGTCATTGCAATGATTGCTGTCAAGCAAGAAGATACCAACCTTGCACTCAACTTGCAAATCATGACCAAGAGTGCCGATCTGAACTCCGATGATCTAGTCTCCTATGTGGCCGCCAATGAAAACATGGCCAAGGCAGGAAAAATGCTCATGGCAATGAACCGTGTTGATGAAGCCTCACACAACCATGAAGCGTCACACAACCTTGCCCTCAAGGCTAGAGCTGACCATGGAGGAGAAGAAGAATATGAAATTGAGGAAGATGAGGAGATGACCTCAACTAGTGACATCGCTACCGACTTTGCCTTCTTTGCCAAGAAGTACAAGGGAAAGTTGCCAATGCTCCTCAATGACAAGAAGAAGAAGAGAACTTGCTACAATTGTGATGAAGATAGCCACTTTGCAAATGAGTGCCCTTATGAGAAAAGGGTAGACAAGCCAAAGTTCATCAAAGGGGTCAAGCCAAGATTGAAGCCAAACCCAATCAATGACCGATACAAGAGGAACAAGGGAAGAGCCTTTGTTGGGGCCGAATACTTGTCCGATGAAGAAGAGGAAGATGAGGAGAAGGAGGCCGGAGTGGCCGGTTTGGCTTTCTCTAAGCCCGGGTCACTCTTCACATATGACTACTCCAAGGATTACTCCACGGAGAATGATGTTGGTTCTTCCTTTATGGCAAGAATAACTCAAGATGATGACTCCGACGACTCTTCCTCATCTACAACCATTGGCTCTTGTCTTATGGCAAGAGAAACCAAGGTAATGGAACCCCCACCTTCTTTGTCTAGTGTCCTTGACAATGAGGCTGAAAATCAAGATGAATTAACTGTGCTTAAGGAACTTTACAATGTTAGATGCACCCTTCGTGGTGAAGCTCTTGTCAAATTTGATTTCTTGATGGACTCTCTCAAAGAAAAGGATGAGTCCATTGAGGAATTAGAATATCATTTGAATGATAAGGAAAGGAGATTCAATCTCCTAAGACAAGAGCTAAAAACCGAAAGGTGCATATCTCAAGGTCTTAAGCAACAAATTGAAACTTATGAACTAGATAAAGTTAAGGATCTTGAAACTATTGAAAGGGCTCAATCTTTGACCCAAGATCTTAATGCATCAAAGGAGGAACTTGAAGTTGCTCATGCTTCTCTCACTAGGGATCTTGACCACCTTGAAAGAGCTAACAAGCTTGTCAAGGATGAGCTCAAGAAACTTGGAAAGAACCATGACCTACTCCAAGAATCCTACTCTAAAGCTCTTGAATCAATGAATGACTCTATTGTTGATAAAAATGTTGCTAGTTCCTCCACCACCTTTACTAGTGAGCATGCTAAGCTTGTTGAGGAACATGTTCGTTTACAAGAGGAACTATCTTTGCATGTTGAGACCAATACATATCTTGAATCTTTGGTAACCAAATATGGTCTCAACTACTATCCTAATGAATCGGCTTGTGAGCAAGCAACTACTCTTGAGGAAAATGTTAGGTTGAAGAAAGAACTTGCCAAGTTCACCACAACCAAGAGTAAGATGGGATTGGATGACCTCTTGAGTAAGCAAAGGTCAAACAATCAAAAGTATGGTCTTGGGTATGTTCCCAAGCCCTACAAGAAGAACAACTACAAGAAAGAGAAGCCCGCTCAAGAAAAGAACAAGAAGGTCACTAATGATGGCAAAGCCCCAAAGGGCAAAGCCACTAGTGGTGACCGCACGAGGCCAAACAATCACTATGCTTTATTTGTTGATTATTATGGTGATGTTTATGCTAACTATGTTGGTCCTCGTAATGGCTATGCTTATAGAGGGTACTCGATTTGGGTACCAAAAGATCTTGTTGCCATGACTAGGGAACCCATTAATCAATGGGTTCCTAAATCCTCTACTTGATTTTGTAGGGGTATTCCTCCGATGGTCCAAAATGGGTGTTTGATAGTGGATGCACCAATCATATGACCGGAGGAAGAGGTGTGCTTGACCAATTCATTGAAGATATTAACAAGAAGTCAAGCATTACCTTTGGTGACAACTCAAAGGGAAAGGTACTTGGGTATGGCAAGGTGGCAATCTCTAAGGACTTGTGCCTTGAGACGGTCATGCTTGTTGAACACCTTGGTTATAACTTGCTTTCTATATATCATCTTGCCGATGCTCGGTTACAATTCATATTTTACTAAGTATTATGTGCAAGTCTTTAGGAGTGACAATCTCAAATTGGTCCTTGTTGGATATGTGGAGAACAACCTTTACGTGGTTGACCTCTCGAAAGAGAGCCCATCTCCCTCCACATGTCTAATGGCGGCCAAGCATGACGAAGGTTGGTTGTGGCATCGCCGCCTTGGTCATGTTAACATGAGGAATCTTAAACAACTCCTAAAGGGTGAGCACATTGTTGGACTAACCGGCATTTCTTTTGAGAAAGATCGTGTGTGCAGTGCATGTGTAGCGGGAAAACAACTCAAGAAGAAACATCCTATCAAGAGTATCGTCACCACATCTAGGCCTTTGGAGCTCCTTCATTTGGATCTCTTTGGGCCATCACATTATGATACTCTTGGTGGGAGCAAGTATGGACTTGTCATTGTTGATGATTACTCAAGATACTATTGGGTCTTTCTCCTTATGTCTAAGGATGAGACCCATAGGGAGTTCATCACCTTCGCCAAGAAAGCTCAACGTACATATGAATCCGAGATCAAGGCGATTAGGACCGACAATGGCACCGAGTTCAAGAACTACACTATGCAAGAGTTTGTTGATGATGAGGGCATCAAGCATGAGTTTTCAGCTCCATATACCCCTCAACAAAATGGTGTTGTTGAAAGGAAGAACCAGGACTATCATTGAGATGGCAAGAACCATGTTGAGTGAATTCAACTCACCCCACAACTTTTGGGGAGAAGCCATCTCTACAGCTGTCCACTACTTCAACCGGCTCTTCCTCCGCCCCCTCCACAACAAAACTCCATATGAGCTTCTCACAGGTAACAAGCCTAATCTCATGTACATTCGTGTCTTTGGATGCAAATGTCTTGTTAAGAACAATAAAGGGAAGCTTGGTAAATTTGAAACTAGAACTATAGAGGGCATTTTCGTTGGATATGCGGAGAACTCTCACGCCTATAGATACTACAACCGGTCCACTGGGACTATTGAAGTATCTTGTGACGTGGTGTTCTTGGAGGATAATGGCTCCCAAGTGGAGCAAGTTGTTCCATGTGTTGCAGGTAATGATGATGATCCATCTAGTGCCATCAAGCATATGGGCATTGGACACATCCGGCCCATGGAAGTGCATAGTGATGATCAAGGTGATGGAATAGAAGTATCAAGCTCACCTCAAGTTGAGCCTAGTGATACGTCTCCAACGTATCGATAATTTCTTATGTTCCATGCTACTTTATTGATGATACCTACATGTTTTATGCACATTATATGCCATATTTATGCATTTTCTGGAACTAACCTATTAACAAGATGCCGAAGAGCCAGTTCTGTATTTTCGCTGTTTTTGGTTTCAGAAATCCTAGTAAAGAAATATTCTCGGAATTGGACGAAACTTTCGCCCGGGGTCCTATTTTTGCACGAAGCTTCCGGAAGACCGAAGACCTAACGAAGTGGGGCCACGCCGAAGAGCCAGCTTGCCGTTTTCTCGTCGTTTTGGTTTCAGAAATCCTAAGAAAGAAATATTCTTAATTGGACGAAACTTTCGCCGTGTCTCATTTTTGCACGAAGCCTGCAAGACCGAAGACCTAACGGCGGGGGCCACGGTGGCCAGAGGGTGGCCGGCGCGG